>NC_134020.1:9318435-9328435 GCF_040712315.1 Castanea sativa
GTCATCCACGCTCCTATAGCCTTGAGTAAGACTCTATAGTTTCTGATACAAGTCCCTATAGTAGTGACTAGGAACAAACCGCCTCCTCATGATGGCCTTCATTTCCTCCCAACTCTCAACAGGTCTCTCATGGTTTCTCCTTCTGTTCATCACAAGTTGATCCCACCATATAATGGCATAGTCGGTAAACTCGATGACGGTGAGTTTTACCTTTTCTCCTCGGAGTAGTTGTGGCACTCGAATTAACTCCACCTTCTTCTCCCAACTCCAGTATGCTTTGGATCATTTTTCCCTTGGAATGTTGGTATCGTCATTTTTATGTTTCCTAGGTTCTGTCGGTCTCATCTTGCCATCTTGGATCTCTTTGGAAACCTCGCACGCCTTTCTCCCCTTGGCACAAACCTGCCCTCATTGTTCAATGAAGCTTGATCTTCTTCATCTTCAAACTCATGCTCGTGGTAGTCATCAGAATCATTCATGCGAGAGTGCCTTTCTTGCCTTCTAGCATTAGGCCCTCTTTGGGGACGCTCCTCACGCAAAGTAGCAATAACAGTGTTTTGCCTATCCATCCAATCCCGAATCTCATTAAACACCACGTTCATGCATTCAAATTGTTGTTGCATAGCCTGCAAAATGATGGACGACTCCTCCCCTCCTTCCCTATTTGATGTTTCACACCTGAAAGACATACTTTTGAAACAACAGAGAATTGTTAGAAATAATTCCTCACAACACTCCCTCACGTGTTTGCACTCAAATTATGTCACTCCCACTCGTGTTTCACTCTTAAATTGGCTTTTTCCCGATATTAGTCTCACACTCTCTTGCCTTTTTCCACTCGTTGCTTCCCCTTTTCAGTTCTGCATTAAACTAAAAAACTTGATCAAGAAATTCAACTTGTAGTGTAAAAACAAATACCAACGGCAAGAAAATATGACAGAAACACTAAATTAAAGGAAGAGGACAAAAGAAAACGATATTCTGGTCTGAGAGAATTAAAACTACAAACAATTTTTTTTTTGGTGCTTGGTGCACGATTTTAACCTAGTGCACGTTAAAAAAATAAGAATGAAGAAGATAGGATGATAATAGGAAACAAAAGATAAAGGGATAGAAAACTGATTTTAGAACCTGTGCTCTGATACCAAATGATGCGAACCTCAATTGACACGCTTTGAGACCCAACAAAAATATTGGAATATTTAATACCAAATGATGCGAACCTCAATCAACACGCTTTGAGACCCAACAAAAATATTGGAATACTTGCCCAAGAAAGCTAAATTCAGATTTTTGATAGAAACCCTGACCCAACGTTTATAATTGAAACGCGAACCAAAGGTATAAGTTGACCTTGACCCAATGATTATAAAGAATCACGAACCAAAGGTATAAAGTTTGAACGCCACAAGGAAGAATCCTTGATAAGTTCACAGTTCTTGAAGAACCAAAAGAGAGCAAAGCCTCACCTTTTCTGATTTCTATTCAATAATATTATGAAAAAAGTTTACAAACTTCAGAGCCTATTTAAGGGCTCCATAAAACTTGACAGACAAGAAAATATGTTCTAAAATAACTCCTAATTGATACCTTACCATACCAGGAATCAAATTTGACCTAAAAAGCATTAAATGCACCTAAAAACAAGGAAAATACCTAAAAAACGTACTAAATAATAAAACTCTAAATAAAAGTTGATTTGGTCTGAAATTAGCAGATCCAAAATAGAAAAAAATATGTCTGAACTGATATAGAGCTGGAAAGTCAATCAGCCATTAATTCATGTCATAAATCACTCGCAATTAAGCCAGATCAGCCCTAAATAGCTTGAATTAAATTTATTTCGTTTTCAGCTTCCTTTGGGCCAAGCTTGGAATGTCCTGCGTTAGAATCAGCCCAAATCTCTTGAATCAGCCCATTAAGTGCTTCTTTGATCTTCTTGGATCTTGCTCTTGTAATAGGCCCAACTGGAACGTGCAATGGATCCTTGAATGCTTGTTGATTCTCATCAGTTAGATACCTAGGGAGAAATATACAGAATTTTGGGGTGTGAGAAATATAACACTATTGTGAAATGGTGTGTAAGAAGTGTTAGACACTTTGACATTCTCCCTTGGAAAACTGATTGAGAGACCACACTTCTTGGGTATTAGTGGAATTAGAGTGAAGATTAAAAGTGTTCCTAAGTACTTCTGATCTTCGTTTTTGAAATCCATCGCTCCAAGGTACACTCTCTTGTTCTCAAATTTTGAAACTTACATAGTACATGTTAACAACTATGAATGAAGTAGATTCGTTATTTTTCCGCTGCATATGTTTTGTATGCGATACAAACATGTATTCATCCATCAATTAACTCAAAAAATATATTATTAATACAAAAACCATACTATACTGAATTCACATAAGGAGAACTTCTATTTGAATCCTAAACAAAAACTATAGCCCAATTGTAATTTAGGTTCACATTTGGAAGCACATGCAATTATAATTTGCTTAAGGGCTTTAGAATTTCAAGTTGCAGCCACATAATTCATGAAATACTAACAAGAATACTTAACCATTGAATGAAATTGCATCACATATAAAGAGCTATGTACAGCCAAGGGGAAATAGTACTTACCCAAAACTAAATTTAGAAACAGAATAGGTAGAATAGATAAGCCTTACACCGAAATTTCTTCATTTCTCATTTATTTTAGCTCATGAACTTGTTCTCTCATATGTTGGATGCCTAAAAGCAAATCCCCCAAATGCTGTGTCCGTGCTTTCTAGATAAAGATTTGCACTTTACAAAAGTTACACAATGCTATTAATGTAATAAATTCTCTTGTTACTATGAAATTCAATTGCGTGAATGTATACATCCTAAGTTATGGATCATCATAAGAACAACTAAGTTTTTGGATGTTAATTACCAGGAAGGTGATTTATCAAATAAAAATTACCAGGTAGGTGCATCTCACATACTAAAAACATCAAAATTAACTTAAGCTACCAACAACAAGAGTAAAAATAAGTGTACAATACAATCAAAACCATTCAGGCCACATGACCATCAATAAGTAGTTAAAGCCAAAATCCAAACACCTACTAACAGGAGCAAATATGAAAAGTATCTACTAGCACAAATCTAACACTATAAGCCATCTTCCTCATTTGGTTTATGAGTGATTGAATACCATGAAGGAAACAACCACAAAAAGAAAAATAAAACATGAGACACAAGTTAAATTCATCTCCTTCTCATTCATCAGAGCAACCAAATAGAAATTAAAGCTGCAAATTTTCGTAGAATCTCGCATTTGTAACAAAAAAAGCATGAGATTGAGAAGATAAACCACAATTCAAAATATTTTCTCAGTAACAAAGTTATGGCCGCATGTATTAGCATTAAAAATTAATCAATCCAATTTATTGGCAACTTGAATAAGATTTGAAATTCAACCATGATGTCAATCACTAGTATTATAGATCTATTTACAAATTAAGATTTTATTGGGGAAGACCAAATCTACGAATTAGTTTAACTAGCTCCTTTCCTAGAATACCTAACCAAGTCTATGTATTAGTTAACTAGCTTAAGAATGACCACATACAAAACCATCAACGAAATGATAGCTTGGGTCAAGATGAGAATTAACCAAAATGATCAAAATCCAAATGAAGTAAAATTCAAAACTGAAATTATGACTAAGTGGAAACCTATGCAAACCTCAACTCCATGAAAATCCTCCTTTAATACAAAGTGCTTATCTGCCTATTAAAATTGTAAACAAATAATGAATAAATGAACCAAGTGCTTATTCACTCAAACACAAATCAAAACAAAAATACAAAGTAATACATCCTTGGCAATTAACCAAAACAAACTTAAAAAAAAAAAAAAGTAGGCAATCCATGTATAAAAGTGAGTTATGTACAGTGCAATATGATGGACATTAAAATTGACTACCCTAAAAACCCTTTAAGACTTATGCTACCAAATACCATTGAAAGTTCAAATAGTGTGTAAAATACCTATGAACGTGTAGACCCCTAAGAACAAAAATACCAACACAAGCTTATAATCAAACAATATATATGCGAAATATGAAATATAAGCTATATCCAAATTGGTAAAACACTCTAAACCATAGTTAATCACAAACACAGCAGCAATTAAAAGGTAAAGAGTAAGGGAAAAGAGATGCAAACACAAGGATAACACGGCGATGTGTTATCGAAGATGAAACCGAAGAACTCGGTGAAAAACCTCTCCGCCGCCCTCCAAGTGGTCAATAATCCACTAGAGAAAAAAGTTGGGATACATGAATAGCAGATGACCCTCCAAGCCTTATCTACCCAGTGCACCTAAGCCCTCCAAGCTTCTTGCTCCAACAAGTTTACACCAAACCTTGTCTTCTCTAGCTTACCAGATCCCGCAATCGCCCATTGCATCAATCAAATGGATTGGTCCCTTCTGAACTACTTTTCAAGCACCAACATACCTCCTCACTGATATGAGTATGGTGAGATAGGATTTGCTAAATGTACCTCTCAAGGATATGTCAATGGAGAGGATGAAAGTAGAGGAATTTGAAGAATCAAAAGATGAAGATTATGGATGAGTCAATCTTGTTTTTCTCTAGGGTTTCTCTCTCAAAATTTTCTTTGGAAGCTCTCTACATTTCATGGGTATAAGGGTATTTATAGTAGTGTGTATGAGGAATGTGAAAAGTCAATTTCAACCAAACAGGGCATTTTAGCGACTCAAGCTTGCGACTGGAATGAGTCTCAAGTCTGAGTCGTGAGCTAACTGCCTAGCTAGACTAGAAGTTTTGTCCTGTAGTGCTCCAGCTGTCGTGACCCTTCAGCTCCCCTTGCATGCTTCACTCGTGTGCATTCTGGCAACTTTCCAGTCGCGAGATCCAACCGCAAGACTCTGAATCGCACACATCTTGAGTTTTCTTCACACTCTCTCACACACTAGCTTTGCATAATTCTCGCCTAAATACAGAGTATCTAATTACTAAAATTACAAGCAAATTTGGAATGGAATAAAGCTAACACATGATTGAATAAATTCAACCTTACAATCTCCCCCTTTGGCTATTCCGTGACAAAACCCTAAAACAAACTCTAGACTTAACATGTGAGTTGGGAACAGTTGCCAAAACTCACTGACACCTAACTCTAGAAACTGTGAAGCACTTGAACCATACGAACAAGTTTTACCTGAAAACAATAACACAAGATGATCATTGTAAGCAGAATTCATGAAATGCATATGGAGCAAGCACAATACGATCAAGTAGTAAAGATTAAAGCAATAAAGCATGACTTGACCTAACATGAACAATCACTATAAATAGTGATCACAATGAACATTCACATAAGGAATGAACATCCGGACATGCAAGCTAATAAAGCTCAATGCAAAGTATCATTTGCATGTCCAATACTCAACTGATACAAAAACACAAGGTAGTTGCATCAAGGATATGAAATCCAACAAGAACACAAGAGTGAAATACTAAAGAAAATGCATAATATTAACTAAAAGTAATAAGCTACAGAGCAAAGGTACAAAACTCACTCACACCTAACTCTAGAAACTGTGAAGCTCTTGAACCATACGAAAAAGTTTTTCCTGAAAACAATAACACAAGATGATCATTGTAAGCAGAAATCTTGAAATGCATATGGAGCAAGCACAATGCGATCAAGTAGTAAAGATTAAAGCAATAAAGCATGACTTGACCAAATATGAACAATCACTATAAATAGTGATCATAATGAGTATTCACACAAGGAATGAACATCTGGACATGCAAGCTAATAAGCTCAATGCAAAGTATCATTTGCATGTCCAATACTGAACCGATACAAAAACACAAGGTAGTTGCATCAAGGATATAAAATCCAACAAAGGCACAAGAGTGAAGTACTAAAGAAAATGCATAACATTAACTAAAAGTACTAAGCTACAAAGCAAAGGTACAAAACAGAGTAAGCATAGTCAAGTACACAACATCAGTCATGAAATATAAATAAAGATTATAAAAGACATAAAACACAAGAAACATGATATTAAATAAGCTTGTTGCGGCTGCTTTTCTTGCTGCTCTTGCTCTTCATCTCCAATGCTCCCCCTTTGATCTAGCTCTCTCCCCCCTATCATAACAATCTCCTGCAAGTCATCTCCCTCTTTTTGTTATGGAATAGCTAGTCCTCATTTTCCTCTAGCTTCCTTTGGATTTGGTCAAATTGAGTTTGGAGAGATGTGAACTTTGTATCGAACCGGGTGTGGTGAGAATACATGATAGATGCTAGACCGGAGACTTTGGTGCTAAGGTCTTGCATAGAAGCAAGTATGTTGTCCAACTTCTCATCATTCGAGTGTGAACTAGATTGTGCACCACCTTGAGGAGCATTACATTCTTGCTTGACCCCTTCTTACTGTGACCAATGCTAGCATTTAGGGTCCAAATGTTGATATGACTTGGCTGAGGGTAGAGATACTCATCTTTCATTAGATGAACACCTTTAAGCTTCAATATTTTTGAAATGAGGCAGCAAAAAGGAACACAATTCCTTGAGGCAGTTCTTTCAGCAGTTTTGCTCAAAATATGAAAGATATGAGAGCAAATATCAATTTCTTCTTCATTGACTAGGTCATGAGGGAACAAAGCTCTACCAAGATTCATGTATCCGGTGCTGGATAGAGGGTAGAGGTTGTGGAACATGAGTGTTGTGAGCACCCTCAATTTAGGAAATAGTGATAAAACACTAATTGATTTCCCATTGGGAGAGGACTCTAAGTTCACTCCTAGAGTTTCCCGAAGTAAATCCTCTTCTAGATACAAGTCATCATACACTGGTGGCTTTGGGAACATTGGCCAGTTGATGCGCAAGATGTCTGCAAGATAGGTCGATATCACCATGAAACTCTTTCCTCGAACCCAACATTTCAGCTCATCTCCTTCTAAAATAGCATTTGCATAAAATTCCTTAACCATATTTTCATATGGTTCCTCAAAGCTGGTCAAAAGAAAGTTCCAATCCTTGGTGGTGAACCATTTTAGAATGTTCGTAGCAAGAAGAGAGGCTTGATCCACCACCCTTTCCACCAACATGGGGGCATCCCTGAAGTAACTGTCATATCTTTGAGCTGCTGCATTGGATCTGAACTTCTTGGTATCATAAAAGCCTATGGATAACCGAGTCTTCTTGGACTTAGGGTGAAGTTGTTAAGATTGATCACAAGTTCTTTACCCCTGTTGCCACTTCCTTTTACAACTGATTTCTTGAAAAGGGACATCATCAAGCTGTATCATGTAATATTGAAGAGCAAGATGATACACAAAGAACAACAAACTTGATTAGCAACAAGTTAGTCCCTAAGAAGAGATTTTGAATTAACACCCTAAAAACATATATATCTATATACATAAGGTAAATCAAAGAAAATTGACATGTGACAACATGTATCATCAAGGCATGATGAAATTATGCCAGTAAGCACTCAAACATGTCAAAGAGTGTGTGTGTGTGTGTGTGTGTGTGTGTGTGTGTGCATTAGATGCAAAAATGTGAAAACTAAGGCAAAGTGTAAAAACACATAATCATATGATGTTTCAAAGTCAAAGAAACATGATTATCCCGAGAGCCTTTGTGATCCCATGAAATCCACGGAAATGCAAGAAAATGTCAATGAAACATTTTATCATGGACAAAATATGCACAACACAACACAACCATGGTATGATGCACAACAATGAAGAACAAGCATGAAAAACATTTGAATAGGCATTATACGGACAAGATTAACAAAACCTATATGAAAAACTCAACAAAACATCATTAAAACCATATTCAAACATCATATTTCAAATCACATCACAAACACAAAATCCAAGAAATCTAGGGTTAGAAACATAAGATACTTTTGAAATCAAAAGGAACCCATACCTTTTCTTGAAGATTGATGAAGAGAATGGAGGCTTTGTGAGTGAAAATGGAGGTTTTGGAAGAGGGAGAGGTGGACAAGATGATGAACAGTCATGAGATGCGAGGAAAAATGAAAAGTTTTTTAAAATAACCCTTATTGTGCAACACACGCGTTTTTCGCGACTGGAATGAGTCGCGACCAAGTCTCCAGGTCAAGCCGCCAAAAACCCGTGTGACAAATTTTGAAAAATTTGTCTAAGTGTTTTTTGTGACTGGAAGGTCTACTCGCGAGTGAGTTGTGAAGGGAGTCACGAATCATTCTGAGTAAACTTGCGACTAGAGCTTCCACTCGCGAACCAGTCGCTAAACTGAGTCGGAAGATGACAAAAACCCAGAAATTTTGAAATTTTTCTAACTCTTTTTCGTGACTAGGGAGTTGACTCGCCAAGGAGTCGTGAAAGCTTATGAGTAAGCTTGCAACTGGAGACATGCGACTGGAGTGACTCGTGAGAGTCAGTTCCCAAAATAGAGTTGAACAGTTTTTGATATTTTTGAATTTTTTCAAAACAAAAACACTTTCCAAAAACAATTAAAACATTTAAAAATCTTTCTGTGTTTGATCAACATATGATTGAGCATGTGCAACATATTTAATCAAGTACAATCACACAAATGAATAAGGAATTCATTGAACATAGACATGTGTGATGTGTGTGGATATCAAATGTGAGGTAGTCCTATATCAAATGTGTGATAGTCCTTAATCTAATGTGAAGCTTCAATGATCAATTCAACCAAGACATACACAATTAGCACTAGGAAGAGTGACCAATCTCCATTATAGAAATATGCATATATGACCTCCCACAAAACTTGATTACATAACTTTGAAGCTTTCTATTTGGCTTTGAACACATCATAACATTTGATCATTTTTTATCTTTACATCTCTTTTTGAGATCGATGCCTGAAATTTTGATTTTTCAATTCGATGAACAAGCCTTTGGGTTTTTGGGGCATCATACATTTTCATAAAAGTCGATTTCCCTTTTTCTTAGTCAAATACTAGTATGTGCAACAGCTTTTGCTGTTGAAAAAACTGGTTTTGTATCTCATACAAAACACATAGCGGAAGTAACAAACAATGATCTATTTCATTCATGATTGATAACGTGCACTGGGTAAATTTCAGAATTTAAGAACAAGATAACGTACCTTGGTGTGGTGAAATTCAAAATCAAAAATTGAAGTACTCGGGAATACTTTTAATCTTTACTCCAATTCCACTTTACGCCCAAGATGTGTGGTCTCTCAATCAATTTTCAAAGGGAGAATGAAAGTGTGTCTCACTCTTGCATACGCCATTTCTTATATCATTAATAAAAATTCTGTATGTTTCTCCCTTTATAACTAACTGATTGTCTAATTGGGCTGGCCTATTGGGCCTTTCCAATTGGACTTTAGTGTGTGGCTTGGAGTGGGACCAAAAGGGACCAATAAGACATTAGCTCCAATGGGCCTTGGGCTTTTCTATCAACTCTTGACAAGTCCAAAGTTACCATTAATTATATTTAATATCACTATATAAATATAATTGCACTTTAGACCTTATTAATAAATTATATCCCAAGACTTTATTATACATGCAACCCCTTCATAAAATATTCGTAGTAATACAAAGTTATAAATATAGACTGCCACTTTGAAAATTACTACATCTTAATCCTTGAGTACCCAATTTAATCCTTTAAGTTATTCATCATATATTTATGAAATACAATTTCATAAATATATACTTTAGTAACTCTTTACTAAAGTGGTTAGGCCTAACACTCTGAATAATTAAACCCATTAAACTTATCTCAAGGGAATATTTTATATCTCCGTTAAGAGATTATGAATTCCATCTTAATAATATATGTTCCATCAACACTAAATGTGGCTGCCCAACATACTGAGATTTTGACTGTTACTTTAGATCTCACTCTTGATATATCAAAGCAACCTACACTTCATTATCAAGTCCATTATCCTCTCAGGATTAAGAGTTCATGTAAATAGAATTCGT
>NC_134020.1:9333435-9394050 GCF_040712315.1 Castanea sativa
CTGCCCAACATACTGAGGTTTTGACTGTCACTTTAGATCTCACTTCTGATATATCAAAGCAACCTACACCTCATGATCAGGTCCGTTGTTCTCTTAGGATTAAGAATTTATGCAAATAGAAGTCGTGAGATTTATTATTCATTTGACAGTCGTTAGGAGAATAATAAATTTATTATTCACGACTTATATTTGCATGAACTCTTAATCCTGAGAGAATAATGGACCTGATCATGAAGTGTAGGTTGCTTTGATATATCAGGAGTGAGATCTGAAGTGACGGTCAAAACCTCAGTATGTTAGGCAGCCACATTTAGTGTTGATGGAACATATATTCTCAATATGGAATTCATAGTCTCTTGATGGAGATATAAAATATTCTCTTGAGATAAGTTTAATAGTTCAGTTATTCAGAGAGTTAGGCCTAACCACTTTAGTAAGAAATTGCTAAAGTATATATTTATGAAATTGGATTTCATAAATATATAATGAATAACTTTAAAGAATTAAACCGGGTACTCAAGGATAAGATGTAGTAATTTACAAAGTGGCAGTCTACATTTATGACTTTGTGTTACTACGAATATTTTATGAAGGGGTTACGTGTATAATAAAGTCTTGGGATATAATTTATTAATAAGGCTTAGAGTGCAATTATATTTATATAGTGGTATTAAATATAATTAATGGTAACTTTGGACTTGTCAAGAGTTGACGGAAAAGCCCAAGGCCCATTGGAGCTAGTGTCTTATTGGTCCCTTTTGGTCCCATTCCAAACCACACACTAAAACCCAATTGGAAAGGCCCAATTGGAGAATAATAAATCTCACAGCGGTCCAGTTCAATATATCTTAACTCTTAAAACATATCAACATATCAACTAGAAGTCTCCACTTCCATGATCAAGACAAATCATCTTAGTTGATACGTTATAGTGTTTGTAGATGAAATGCCCAATTTCATCACCGACTATGAACTATAAATTCTGAGTTTACAAAGAACTTGTGACTTATATCTTCTGTGACCAAATCACATAAATCACATACAATGCATCTCGTGGACTATATGATAATGTCCCAATATTCATGTTACCATTATTTTAGATAAAAATAAAATAACTTTTTTAAACACAACATTAAGTTATACATAATGTCATACATAGCATCATACAATAGGATTTAAGGGCACACATCCTAACAGTTAGGAGAATAATAAGTCTTACAGCGGTCTAGTTCAATATGTCTTAACTCTTAAAACATATCAACATATCAACATATCAACTAGAAGTTTCCACTTCCATGATCAAGACAAATCATCTTAGTTGATACGTTATAGTTTTCGCAGATGAAATGCCCAATTTCATCACCGACTACGAACTATAAATTCTGAGTTTACAAAAAACTTGTGATTTATATCTTCTGTGACTAAATCACATAAATCACATACTATGCATCTCATGGACTATATGATAATGTCTCGATATTCATGTTACCATTATTTTAGATAATAATAAAACAACTTTATGAATCACAATATTAAGTCATACACAATATCATACATAATATCATACATAGCATCATACAATAGGATTTAAGGGCACTAATCCTAACATTTGTAGCTCATTATCTCTTTTCATTTTGAGATTTACATTGGTTGAGCTCTTTAAGCAAAATAAAAATAAAAATAAAAAATAACAGGGTGGGAAGATATATAGGCACAAGTCTATGCAAGTCTCAAGATCAACAAAAATATTAACTAATCATTCATGACAAGTTTGAAGATCTATTTACAACAGTCACATAGATGTCAAGATTTTTCCCATAATGATATGAGTACATAAAGAACAAGTTACGCTCGTAAATGCACAAAGCCATTTGTAAGGAGGTACAAGGCAAAACATACGTGTGACAAAACACAATAATGCCGATCAAACTTTTTGGATTTTCTACTTTTTATGTGTTTTTGGATTTTTGACACAAAAACAAGTAAAGATTGATAAAAAAATTAACAACATTCAAAGCAAATAACAAACAAACAAAAATTTGTCAAAACATACTAGAATCAAAGAAAACGTCCAAGCAAAGACACAATATATAGGAAGAATTGATGCATGGTCATGTTCTAATGCTTATACATGTGTACCCCTTCTTCACCCACACGACATGTACATTTGGGGTTATATCCTTAAAGGATTAGGTACTTTTACAGTTCCCAAACCTTAAGGTGAAGTTTTCCAAGCAAGAAGTGATGGTGTCTATCATCTTCATTACATCTCCAATGTTATACTCAGCTTCTCCCCCTTTCAATTGCTTAAAGTTCCCTTTGTCATTTTTTTGTCCTCTTGGCCTTTGATAGCTGCCATTCTTTAATGCCCAAAGCTTGTAGCAGTTGTGTCTAGTGTGACCTTGGATTCCACAATGGTGACAAAAGCGTTAAATTTTCGGTCCCCTTTATGACTTTGGAAGAGATCCTTTTGCCTTGAGTTTAGCCACTACTGGGTTTGGAGGCTTTGTTGAAACCCATTGAGCAATCACCTTTGGCGTCTTCTCAGACTTCACTTTCTCAACTGCTGAAGTTGTTACCACTGGTTCCTTTGCTTTTACAAACTTCATTTCCTTAGAAACAATGGTGCTTGAACTAGCCTCTCCAGTGTATCCCAAGCCGCTTTTGTTAGAAAAGGGCTTTTGATGTGCAAGCACTTCATCAAGCTTTTTGGAGGAAACCTGCTCAACTTTAGCATTAGCTTGAATCACCTCAAGCTCAAAAAACTTTATCTTTGAATAGGCTTCAGTTAATTCTCCATTCAGCGTCTTGACTTCACATTTGGTCACCTTGTACCGCACTAGAAGACTTTTGTAATCTTGCTCTGCTCTCTTCATTTTCTTGATGGCTGCTTTAGCCACTTTTGCATATTTACTGGTCTTCTTAAATAGAGTATTATAGGTTTCTTGTAACCCCATTGTTTTTTCATCTTCCTCATCATCAGATTCCTCTACTATCCCTATTGACTCCACTTCTGTGTGCTCACCAAGCTCTTCCACTAATACACTTAAATTATCCGAAGATTCCATGGGAGCAATGGTCATAAATGTGGAGTAGTTTCCTTTTCTGTCACAGCTTTCTTCCGAGTCTAAATTAGAGGAGTGTGTGTCACTAAGGGTAGTTGCATACACTTTACCCTTTCCTGTCAAATAGTTAGGACACTCCTTCTTGAGATGTCCAAAACCGTTGCATTCATAGCATATGATTCTTTGAGAGGATTGAGAATCCTTCCCATCTTTCTTCTTGAAATCCATTTTCTCCTTCCAGGAATTTGGGAATTTTCCTTTCTCAACAAAATTTCCATTCTTTTTGAACTTTAAGAACTTTCGGAAGTTCTTAACAAGATACGCCACATCTTTTTCAACCTCATTCTCATCTGAGCAGTCTTGAGCTTCTACTTTCTTATTGATTGTCTTTAGAGTAAGGGGTTTGCTCTTCCTTTGTGATGGTAGAAATAGCTCATAGGTTTGAAGAGAGCCAATGAGTTCTTGAATTTTGATCTCATCAAGATCTTTGCTCTCTTCGATGGCAGTGACCTTTGTATGAAAGCTCTCCGGCAATGATTGTAGGATCTTCCTCACAATCTTGGAGTCCTTCGTATTTTCTCCCAATTTAATTTCCCAATCACCACTTCATTTAGCTTCCCATAAAATGAGTCGAATGACTCGTCTTCACTCATCTTTAGCTCCTCGAAGCATGTGGTAAGCATTTGCAACTTGGTGTCCTTCAACTTTTTGGTGCCTTCATAGGTTATCTCCAAGATTTTCCACGCTTCTTTGGCAATTGTGACATGAGAAATGCTGTGAAATTCATCAAGGGAAACATCACAGAAAATAGCATTTAAAGCTTTGTTATTAGCATTAGTTGCCGCAAGAGCTGCCTTATCCTATGTGGATTTGGCAGCCTCTGGCCTAGTCCATCCTATCTCTACAGCATCCCAAACACTCTCATCAATGGAACATAGAAATGCTCTCATACGAACTTTCCAAAAAGCATAGCTGCTCCCATCAAAGTATGGAGGAGCATTAAGCGATTGAGATCGACCCATCTCAAAAAGGAGTCTAGGATCTCACTTAGGTAATGAAACCATAGCAAGTGATCCCGCTCTGATACTAATTGAAAGTTCAAATAGTGTGTAAAACACCTGTGAACGTTTAGACCCCCAAAAACAAAAATACTAACACAAGCTTATAATCAAACAATATATGTGATAAATATGAAATATAAGCTATATCCAAATTGGTAAAACACTCTAAACCATAGTTAATCACAAACACAACAGCAATTAAAAGGTAGAGTAAAGGAAGAGAGATGCAAACACAAGGATAACATGACGATATG
Source organism: Castanea sativa (assembly GCF_040712315.1). Lineage (NCBI taxonomy): Eukaryota > Viridiplantae > Streptophyta > Magnoliopsida > Fagales > Fagaceae > Castanea > Castanea sativa. The sequence goes on from NC_134020.1 coordinate 9,337,816, forward strand.
TTATCGAAGAGGAAACCGAAGAACTCGGCGAAAAACCTTTCCACCGCCCTCCAAGCGGTCAATAATCCACTAGAGAATAAATTTGGGATACATGAATAGTAGAAGACCCTCCAAGCCTAATATACCGTGAGACTCCTTTGAATTGCACACATCTTTAGTTTTCTTCACACTCTCTCACACACTACCCTTACATAATTCCCACCTAAATACAAAGTATCTAATTACTAAATTACAAGTAAATTTGGCACGGAATAAAGCCAACACATGATTGAATAAATTCAACCTTACAACCAACAAGATGGCATCAGCTATAATGTTGAAACTACCGTCTTTATGGGCATTGTCATTTTAAAGCAGTAAGGTTTTGCACATTCAATATCTTCCATCAAATAAATTATTTATAGAATGAAATTGATTCAAAAAATTTAAGTCTTCCAACTGTAATGTGAACAAAAGAAGAAATGATTTCTTTTCCCACCTAAAATTCAAAGCAAAAACAAGAAGACTAATCTAAAATTCACTACTGCCAACAACGCCCATGTACAGGCGATGTGAAAAGGCAACTACTTAATTCAAATCACTACTTGATTATAGTTTTCCAATATTAATTCAACCTTTTACTTCACCCTCCTAATTGCCAGAAATTGCCTCACTTGTTATAATCATTGTAGAGGTCCTCAATTTTTAGATTCTTATTTCCTAATTTTATTCTGTAAATGAAATGGCTCATAGCATTTATCTTGTTATCGTGCAGTGATTCTTCCAACAACATGCATTGAAATTAATCACTAATTTACTACACTTTTTTATCAATTTAGCATTTGATTTATTCATCATTACACCATCTTGTAAATACGGATCTTGTTTACCAAAGATTTCATATCTTCCCTAATTTTCTTGGCAACCAAACAACCCAGAAAAAAGGAAAATCAAACCCAAGTGGGCAAAATCTGCATCAGTTAACCAAAATAAAAATTGAGAGCTTAAAATGAATGATTATGTAGTATCAATGGGAGTCAAGAAATGTAAAATATATAAACCTAATAAGTATCAATTACAGAACTTCTAAAAGCTAATACATATGCAATTAATTGTTCATCAACTCAAACAAAAATTTCAAGAATAAGCATGAAGCTCAAGTATTGCCCAATAGGACAAGAAGTGAGGGATCAGGAACCTCTCTATTTGATTTGAAATGGAGAGGATCCATTTCATGGTATAGATTTAATTTTTCATGCATCTAATGGTGTACATGTTGCCCCATCATTCAAAATCAATTCCACCAAAAACGGAATGATAATTGGTTTTAAATGATATGGCACCACATTCACCAATAGATTATGAAAACGAAATCTTCACCTTAAAATGGACTATATCCATTTCAGAATAAAAATGGGAGGATCCTTTTCTAGGAGTGAGCATTTTAAACATGGCTCAACAAGATAAGAGTGCAGAAAGGTAAACAAGAGAACTAAGAAGGTAATACATGATACCTATAAAATAAAGAACAGGTAGACTTAATTTTATTTGACATGTAACAGGAATACAAATTTTCTTTAGAATAAAAGCTTTACATTACACCAGAGACACCTTTGTCTGCAGGAACTTGAAGTGAGTTCTCATGTGATTACCAATTGACAGTTAAGTTAATGAGACAAACTTGACAGAAAAATAAACATCAGCAGAGGCTAAATGAGCAGTATTCTACCTTACAAAGGTAATGCAGTAGTCGTCTTGTTGTTCCGGGCCTGTGTATCACTGAGTTTGAGGAGACTATCCAAACGAAATCCAATTGCAGAACCTAAATCAATAATGTCATAAAATTATTGCAAGAAGAAAGAAAGAGGTATTGGTACTTCAAAAAAATTTGTACGGCAAAGCTAAAGGCAAATTTTGATAGCTGGTGCATCTAGATAAAAGGTAATACACAGCATATAAGACAAATGTTAATGCACAAACACATACACATTAATTTAAAGCAGTTAGAAAGTCTTTAATAAAATAGATAATTCATTCCATATTTAAGCACCCAGTCATGAACTTGTTAGTTCAAGCACAAAGCAGTATATCTTGGAATGACCCAAATGGCATCCTTGAGCTTGCACTGATAAAAGCAGTATAGCAAGGTTCATCTCAGTATGCGTAGTTTGCCAAAAACACTGATAATTTAGCATAACTTCTTATTTCAAATATCAATTAAGCATGTGAAATAGCAAGGAATATGATATACTGCATTGCTAACCAAAAGCATGCTAAGAAATAATGCTAAAAATGCCAATTTATACCAGGAAGTGAGAAAACTTATCTAATGGCATTGACATGTTAATAATGATGAATTTCAGTGACAGACAGAATCAACATGACCCAGCCACAAGGGCTGAAGACTTCCTCAAATCTAAGATGCTTTTGAGAATTGCTGGCGCAGGTCAGTAGTGACCCCTGATATGAGGCTCAGGGGCAGTCAATTGTTTGTTTATGACCGCATGATTTATAACAACGTGAATAGTCATGCCGTTGTTGCTTATTACTTTTTAGCCAACCTACTAGAAGATATTGATATTTTAAGCTCCTTTGATTTCATTATCTGTGGTAAGATTGGGAAAAGATTAATTACTGTTTATTTTGAACTCACACTTGATTTCTTACACATGGTGATCCCTATATACAGTTAGAAAAATTTTACATGCCAGACCTAGTGTGAGAGGGGTTTTTCAAGACTAATGTAGCCCAAACTATTAGACAATAAACAGACTAAATCAGTAAGATTAGATTCATAAGATAATCTAAATTAGTAGCTATTAAGGTGAAAACAAAAAGAATTACATGACTCCATATACCTTATGAGACATTAAAGATTTGTAAGCCAACTTCTTTGAAGTCATGTTCAAGGACATACCTTGTCATTATCCAAGCCAGCCTCCTCAAATGCTGAAAAGGCATCAAAAGCTAACACCTCTGCCCACTGGAAAATCAGATTTCTAAAGGCCAGAAAGATACAGTATATAAAAGTTAATATAGCAATCTAAAATGAAACTTGAAAAAGAAAGAAGCAGCCTGTTGGAAATATGTGAGAATTGAGGTTCATACAACATACAGATCAAGCTGAGGAAAGCATGAACACCACAAGGAATATTATGCATGTCAAAGACAGATTCTGAACCAGCATATCTACACTCACAAATCACACCTACAATGACATAATAACTGAAGAGGAGAAAAATGTAGGTGACGGATCAAGCTGAATGTGATGACATGAGGCTGGCCGGCTGATAGTCAACGGATACAAGGTGCTCAGATGCACAGTGGACGGATATAAAGCGACACGTGGCAATCATTTGTTTTGATTGAGCTCCAAGAATCCCTAAAAGGAATTAACTTGCGTCTTACGATTAATTATAGAGAATCCCAATAGGAGAAGAGCTCTAATGAATAAAGGATTCCGTAATATACGCTTTGATGTGCAAGAAACGGAGGCCGACTCTACTATAAAAACTCATGAACCCTCAGAATACAAGGTACGCATAATTAACTTAGCTCTGGCACTTTAGAGTTGTGAAAAAGTTCTAACTTAATCTTCTGAGGGTTTTTGGCTGGCACTACACTGGTGCTCTCTGCTAGATCTTTCTTCTTGTTGTGCAGGTTTTATTTCAATCTTGTGAGGACTGTGTGGCTTACTGGTGATTTTTCGGCATCATTAGTTGGCGCCATCTGTGGGAAACCGAGTCATCAGCTGTTGCTTTATCCCTAAAGGCAAAAGGTTGCATGGTACTCACTCGTTCGATAGCAACAACCAATAATCAGGGCGACGATCTGCACATTACGGCCTTGGAGAGACAAGTCCAAACGCTCCCAACAACGATCGAATGCCTAACCAAGCAGAATCATGATTTGGAGGAGCAGTTGCGGCAAAAGAATGCACACCTCGGCACATAGGAGGAAGACCAGGAAGGGACAAGCGCTGAGAGGAGGAATCAGGAAGGACCTGAGGGTAGCAACGATCCGAACAGACTGGAGCGGCAGGACACCAACCGGCCATCTATCTCGGACACTCTCCCACCTCACATAGCCGCTGAGATGCAGATGATGAGGGAACGAATGGATGTGATGATGAATGCCCTCAAAGGTCGAGTGTCCAGCGACCTTGATGACTTGGTACAGCGAACCGATTCGCCTTTCACAGCACCCGTCAGTTCATGCCCCCTTCCCCCAAAGTTTCACATGCTTCAGGTGGAGAGTTATGACGGGTCCAAGGACCCCTTAGACCACTTGGAGTCTTTCAAGACCATAATGCACCTTCAAGGTGTACCGGATAAAATCATGTGCGGGGCCTTCCCCACTACGCTGAAAGGACCTGCGAGGATATGGTATAGCAAACTGACACCCAACTACATTAGCACTTTCAAGGAGTTAGGCGCTCAATTTGTATCACACTTTATCGGGGGTCACCGATACCAGAAATCCACCGCGTGTCTGATGAGCATTAAGAAAAGGGAGGACGAGACATTGAGATTGTACATCGCTCGCTTTAACAAAGAGGCTCTCTCAATCGACGAAGCAGACGACAAGATACTCGTAGCAGCGTTCACAAACGGGCTGCGGAAAGGTAAGTTCTTATTTTCCCTATATAAGAATGACCCGAAGACCATGTCGGATGTGCTTTATAGGGTGACTAAGTACATGAACACGGAAGACGCACTGCTAGCCCGAGAAGAGAAGCCCAAGAAAAGGGAAAGACAGGAAGACGCATGATCGAATAGGGGCGGAAGATGGCTAGAACTAGAGAACGACGGGAAGATCGATGCTCCAAACCACCCGCGAGAAGGTTCACTAGCTTCACCCCGCTTACTGCCCCAATCGACCAAGTATTAATGCAGATTAAGGATGAAGGAGCCCTGGCATTTCCCGGTAAGCTAAAGGGAGATCCTAATAAAAGGCCAAGGGAAAAATACTGCCGTTTTCATCGTGATCATGGCCACGACACAGCGGACTGTTATGATTTAAAGCAACAAATAGAAGCTCTTATTAGACAAGGAAGGTTGCAGAGGTTCTTTAGTAAGGAAAGGACGGATCAGCCCCAGGAACGGGCCCCATAACTGGAGAATGAACGTCCCAGGCCACCGATAGGAGACATAAGAATGATAGTTGGGGGCACCGCTACTGCAGGATCGTCTAAAAAAGCCCGTAAAACATATTAATGGATGGTCCAAAGCGTTCAGTTGAAGGGCTCCACACCAAAAATGGCGCAAATTGATAACTCGAGCATTGGGTTTTTAGAAGAGGATGCACGTCGCCTCACCATCCACATGACAACGCGCTTGTCATTAGTATACGAGCAGGAGACTACAACATGCATCGAGTTTTGGTTGATAATAGAAGCTCGGCTGATATCCTCTACTATCCCACGTTCCAGCAGATGGGGATTAGTAGAGAGTGACCGGTTCCAACAAACGCACCACTTGTCGGCATTGGAGGGACAAGGGCCTACCTTCTTGGTGTTGTCACGCTGCCTATGACGGTGGGAGATTACCCCCAGAAGATCACTAAGGATGTGGTTTTTCTTATAGCCGATTGCTCATCTACCTACAATGCTATCCTCGGACGACCTACTCTCAATGCATGGAAGGCTGTAACCTCGACCAACCATTTGATGATCAAGTTCCCTACCGAATATGGAGTTGGAGAGCTGCGCGGAAATAAGGTAGCCATATGGGAATGCTACATGACCATGATGGAGATGGACGACCACCTACAAACAATGAACATCGAGGAATAGCGAACGGTAGCAGAACCCATGGAAGAGTTAGAAGAAGTACTCCTCAATGACTCTAGGCCTGAACAAACCACGAGGATTGGTACTTTGGCCAACCGGACGGCACGGCAGGCACTCGCGACGTTCCTAAGAGAAAATCGGGACATGTTTGCATGGAGTCACAAAGACATGCCAGCGATAGATCCATCAGTGATAGTCCACAGGTTGAATGTGTCCCCTTCATTCTCTCCCGTCTGATAGAAAAAGCGAGTGTTCGCCCCTGAGCGAGACCGAGCCGTAGCCGAGGAAGTACAAAAATTACTAGAAGCGGATTTCATCCGTGAAGTATACTATCCGGAATGGTTGGCAAACATGGTAATGGTAAAGAAAGCAAATGGGAAATGGAGAATGTGCGTCGACTTCACAGATCTAAATCGGGCTTGCCCGAAGGACAGTTATCCGCTCCCGCGTATTGATACCCTGGTAGACTCGACCGCAAGACATGAACTTTTGAGCTTCATGGATGCTTTCTCCAGTTACAATCAGATCAAGTTGGATGAAGTGGACCAGGAGAAGACCTCGTTTGTTACAAGTCAGGGGCTTTTCTGCTACAAAGTAATGCCCTTTGGGCTCAAGAATGCAGGAGCTACAAATCAGAGATTGATGAACAGGATGTTTGCGCACCAAATTGGAAGAAATGTGCAAGTTTACGTAGACGACATACTGGTAAAAAGCGTTCAGGAATCCGACCATTTGAGCAACCTCCAAGAGACTTTCAACACTCTTCGGTCTTACAACATGAAACTGAGTCTAACCAAATGCGTGTTCGGAGTAACCGTAGGAAAATTTTTGGGATTTATGGTGTCCCAAAGGCAGTGGCGGCTCCAGGATTTTTTTCTAGGGGGGTCAGCAGTGGTGAAGCTAGAAATTTTATCATGGGGGTAAATAAAAAAATTAAATTTCTTTTTTATATGTGCAACTTCCATATTATATACATTATACAATAATCTAAAATAGTATTCTAAATATAATTTAGCATAAATATTGGTAAGAAAACAACCATTGAATGCATAAAAAAATATAATTAAATAACTAATAATATACGTGGTCAGCTTCTTAGAGTCATGCTAACGGAAAATGTGAAACTAAGAAGAAAAAAAATAGTAACCGATATAAGTTTTAACTTTTGAAGTGTATGACTTCTTAACCATACACATGATTAGTTTCTTGAATTGGAGCAAACATTAAAAGACTTTTAGGGTTTGGAAATCTATAGAGCATTTATCAAATTACTTTATCAAATAGAGAGAAAAACTAAGAAAACATAGAAGGGAAAAAGAAAATAGAGAGAATGGGGGAAGAATCACAAATATCTGTTGGTTTTAAAAATAATGTACTTTTTTGTTGATGAAAAAGAAAAGTGCAGGGAAAAACAACTTTTTCTGCTGTCAATGGAAAAGTAAGCCAAAGTCTTAGGAAAAAAAGGTTTTTTTTTTTTTTTAACAAATGAGCAAAATTGAAACATTTTTTTTTCTTTCTTATAAAATTAAATATTTTAAGAGTAATGCTATTGACATAACACTTTCACAACAAAACCTATGTGGCAAGTTGTTAAAGATAGGAAAAAAGTGATGTTATTTGTAGGTCCTGATAGAAACCAGTTACAACTTGTCACTTAACCTTTATTGTTAAATTATCGTGAAAATATTATGAAAATAGCATTAAAATGATCATATTCAAACTTACATTAATTGGGTTTAAACAAAATTTAGGGTTGGGGGTTCAAAATTTTATTTTAAGGGATACAAAAAATTTATTAACAATTATATATATATATATATATATATATATATATATATATATATATATATATTATGGCCCATTCAGGGGGTTCATTTGAACCCCCTGGCCCTAAGGTAAAGCCGCCCCTGCCCAAAGGGGGATTAAAGTCAACCTAGAGAAAGTGAAGGCGATCATGGAGTTGGCTCCCTCAAAAATTGTAAAGGAGGTGCAAAGCTTGAATGGCAAGGAACAGGTTCATATCAAGGGCAACGAACAAATGTCTCCCTTTCTTCCGCACGCTGAAGAGGGCGTTTGAATGGACGGATGAATGCCAAAAGGCATTTGAAGATTTGAAGGTGTATCTCTCCTCTCCGCCATTGCTCAGCCCGTCCAAGCCTGGGGAAGAGTTGTTTCTATACCTAGCCGTCTCCCCAGCAGCCGTCAGTGTGGCTCTCATTAGAGAAGAAGATAAGGTGTAACGGCCCGTGTACTTTATAAGCTGAGAGCTCAAATGAGCAGAAGAGAGGTACCCACAGATGGAAAATTTAGCCTTCGCGCTAGTGACCACCGCAAGAAAACTCAAACCATACTTTCAAGCACACACCATAAATGTCATGATGGATAAACCCCTCCGCAGAGTGATGACTAGCCCCGAAGCAGCAGGACGAATGGCATTATGGGCACTAGAGCTAAGTGAGTTCGATGTTCAGTACCAACCACGAACCGCTATGAGGGGGCAGGTAATAGCGGACTTCATCGCTGAGTTCACCTTCACGGAGGACCAAGGGGTAGAGGAAGATCCCCCATGGAGCATCCACACGGACGAATCCTCCAACAAAAATGCAGGTGGAGCCAGCTTGGTACTCCACACACTAGAAGGAGACAAGATCGAATGCATGATCCGTTTGGACTTTTCCACAACCAATAACGAAGCGGAATACGAAGCCTTAATAGCAGGACTAGACCTCGCAATAGCTGCAGGAGCAAGCAATATGATCGTATACTCCAATTCTCAAATCGTGACCAGTCAGGTTAATGGCAATTATGAGTGCAAGAATGAAAGGATGAAGAAGTATCTCGAGGAAGTGAAGGGTCGAACGAGTAACCACCAGGTCAAGTTGGTTCAAATCCCAAGAGAGGAGAACCAAGATACCGACCGACTTGCAAAAGCAGCTTCCACAGAACTTATGATCATCCCGACTAGGTATTATCCTTCATTCAACTCACATCACTAATAGATGGTACTAGTGTGCAGGAGGTAAGCGATGAACATGGTTGGATGACTCCAATAGTCGCATATATAATGGACGGCAAACTGCCAGACAACAAGGAGGCCGCAAGAAAGTTGAAGGTTAAAGCCTCCTGGTTTGTCCTAATCAAAAACACTCTATACAAGAGGGGTTTCTCTCGACCATACCTCAGATGCCTGGCTCCTGAAGAATTGGATTATGTTATGAGGGAGGCCCATGAAAGGATTTGCAAAAACCACTTGGGGTCAAGGTCTTAGTTCACAAGCTTCTCAAGGCAGGATACTACTGGCCAACGATGTAGAAGGATGCCAAAGCATACGTCAGGTCTTGCGACAAGTGCCAAAGGTTTAGCAATCTCATAAGGCAGCCAACAGAAGAACTCACCCCCATGACGGCCCCGTGGCTGTTCGCACAGTGGAGGTTAGACATCATGGGCCCATTCCCAACAGTAGTAGGGCAATTAAAGTTCTTAGTGGTTGGTATTAACTACTTCACTAAATGGGTGGAAGCAGAGGCTTTAGCCATTATCACGGAAAAGAATATTCGAAGCTTTGTATAGAGGAATATAATTTGCAGGTATGGTATACCAAGGGTGCTAGTTTTAGATAACAGAAAGCAATTCGACAACGACGCCTTCAGATTTTTTTGTTCTCAGCAAGGGATCAAGAACCACTACTCATCACTCGCCCACCCGCAGGCCAACGGACAGGGTGAAGTCACGAACCGATCCTTGCTCAAAATCATCAAGACTCGGCTCGAGGGGGCAAAAGGCATATGGCCGGATGAGTTGCCAAGTGTTTTATAGGCATACAGGACAATGGCAAGGACACCAACAAGAGAAACATCGTTCCGATTGGCATATGGAAGCGAGACTGTCATACCAGCAGAAGTGGGTTTTACAAGCTACCGGATTGGGAACCACGATGAAAGCAAGAATGATGAAGCCATGCACATACAGCTCGACCTTGTGGACGAAGTTAGGGCGACTACAGAGCAAAGATTAGTGCGATACCAGGGCCTAATGGCGAAGCATTACAACTCTAAGGTCAGGCATAGGGACTTCCAGGTGGGAGATCTTGTCTTGAGGAGAGTGCTCGGCGCTACAAAGGATGCCTCCCAGGGGAAGCTAGGACCTAACTGGGAAGGACCATATAGGATCACTTCATGGCATAGGAAGGGAACATACTACCTAGAGACACTGGACGGGAAAAAGTTGAGTCACCCGTGAAACACGGAGCACCTGAAGAAGTACTACCAATAGACGATGAACGAAGACAACAATAACATCACTCCTCATTTCCAGTTTATCTTTTCCAACAGAGAGTTATAATTTTTATTTTCTACAGTACTTTTATAGCCTAAAAGGCAATTTTCGTATTTTCTATGAACAATATTTTACCTATCCATTATAATAAGAGGAGTTTATAAAGAGCATATGGAATATATTTTGCTCAGGTTTTACCAAGTCCATATAGTGGACAAATCATCCCAAGAAGGATGAAAATCTATCAAGTCCATATAGTGGACGGACCATCCCAAGTAGGATGAAAATCTATCAAGTCCATATAGTGGATGGATCATCCCAAGAAGGATAAAAATCTATCAAGTCCATATAGTGGACAGATCATCCCAAGAAGGATGAAAATCACTAGGTCCGCATAGTGGACAGATCATCCCAAGCAGGATGAAAATCTATCAAGTCCATGTAGTGGACGGATCATCCCAAGCGGATGAAACCTATCAACTATATGTAGCGGACGGATCGTCCCACAAAGGACTACATTCACTAAGTCCACATAGTGGACAGATCATCCCAAACAGGATGAAATTTATCTAGTCCATGTAATGAAAAAATTGTTGGATGAAGGATAAAAATTAGCAAGTCCATAAAGAAAGTCCCAAAGAGGACGGCCACACATATTGAACACCAAAAAGACGGATTTGTTAAGTAAAAGCCTAACAAAAAGTGCTTCAAAAAAATGTGTAGTCAAAATACAACATTCAAAAAATAAAACCAACAAAGGACAACGGTTAAAATTAGTTAAATTAATTGTTCTCCCATACATTTATGATCTTTAAAAAAAAAAAAACAAGAAGTATATATATATATATATATATATTACTCCTGAACTACGACGGTATCCTCGTTGGCATCAGGACCTTTTAGTGAAGGCTGACGAGCATCATCTTCAACGGATCCCTTTTCACCAACCTTTAGGGCCTCGTCGTCACCGGGACCTTTGCCAAAAAGCTCGTCCGTTCCTTCAGAGTCGACGGGGTGGGTAGGGGTCTGGCCTTCGGTGTCTATATTGATGTGTGCAAGGTTCAGGTCAGGGAACGAGGCCTTCACTTGATGGAGGCAGTCATCGAATCCGTCGGCAAAGGAGGTACCCAGTTCGCCGAAAAGGGCGTTGGAATCTCGATACTCCTGGACAGCCTCAAACTTTGCCCGACGAAGACTGTCTTCATTAGCCTTCAAGGTCTCCCTCAGCAACTCCACCTCTTTTTCCAGATTTTCACGAGCCTGCTCGGACAGTTTGAGCTTCTCTTCATGACGAAGCTTCCAAAGCTTAAGCTCGTTAAGTTCCTCCACCATCGCCTTTGACTTTGCACGGACGCGCTCCAGGGTCTTCTCTTGAGCAAGGCAACGGTCCATCAATCCTTTAGCCATTAGGACCGTCTACACCAACAGGAATGAGTAAGTGAAGTATCAAAATATGATGAAACAAGTAAACGATGGGTACTAACCTGAGTAAGGCTAAACAGAGCCGTCTCCCCCATTGCTTCCGTCACGTGATTGCCCAGGTCTTCGTAATCCTCCTCCTTGATAATGGATGTCACTAGAGTAAGGGCGTACTGTGGGTCTTCTCGAAGCAAGACGGGAGGTTTCTCCTTGACGGGATCAGGATTGGTCATTAGACCCTTGCCCTTGCCTATGCCCAACTTAGGGGGCAACTTTACTATGCCGAACCCTTGGCCGGTAGGCAATCCCCGACACCAATCTTTGTTTCTTACTATGACGGTCAACTTTTTCAGATAGAGGTCTCTTTGTAGACAGATGGGATGAACCCGTCTTGGGAGGAAGATCACTTCCTTGCTTTTTCTTAGCAGCCTGTTGTTTGATAATAGCCCTTCTCCTAACATCCTCAATTTCTGCAAAAAGTAGACGGGTGAGAACAATGGTATACATTAAAACAGTAGTTGTGGGCTAAAAGACTTACGTTTGCGTATTCTTGAGTCGTATTGACGGGCAGCAGTTGTGGGTTCTAGGCCGTCACAGTACCAATGCAGGGTATCCAAGGTGACAAGTTTTATCCAAGTCCTCTCCGACAAGCTGGTGGTCTAGAAGATTCTTTTTAGGAAGCTAAACTGCTCAATTGTAATTGGCGGATGGTTACGAGCTGCAAAAAGTGAACGGTTAAAATAACTCCAACATTCAATATGAACATGTTAAGCAGGACGGGCACATACCAGACGGTGGCATTATACCCCAAGTCTTATCTACAGGCATATATTCATGGTCGTCAGGACGACACATCCAATCGTCCCCCTTAAGGAAAAACTATCGACCCTTCCAGTTGCGATTAGAGTCTGAGGTCTCATACACTAGCCTAAGCACCAGACTCCTCGGCACGAAGCTATACATACCCTTCGATTTGGTAATCTTAGACGGACGGTAACAATGAAAGAACTCCTCCACTGTTAACTGTCTTGCCCCATTAGACATCACACCATACAAAACCTCAACTCTTAGAAAAACCCTCCAAGCGTTTAGTGAAATTTGGGCGACGGCTAAACCCAGGTATTAGAGAAGACGACGGTGTAAGGCACTTAAGGGAAAGCGCAGGCTTGCTTTTAGCATCTGCTCGTATACACCGATGTCTTCAACGCCTTTATAGTAGCATTTCTCGGACTTGAAAGGTAGACGGATGGGTATGTTGACAGGTATTTGGTACTTCTGCCTAAGTGTGTTGAAGTGTGGTTGCTTGATTGAAGAAATGAAGTCATTCACTATCCATAAAGGGAGCATGACAAATTCCTTGAACCCATTAGGACCTATGACGGACTGAATGGGAGGGTCTATACCATCTAAGTCGTCATTAGAGTCAAACTCTGACCCATCCCCAACCTGCACCTCATCTTCCAAATTCGTAGGAGAGCTAGTTGACGGTTCTCTCTCCTCGCTAGAGGTGCTCAGGTCTACTTGACCTGATGGAAACACCTCCTTGTAGCCCGCTCCCTCGTAAACAAAAGACTGACCACTTGACGCTTCACTAGACATCTGACACCTACAAATGACGAGTAAAGGAAGCCTAAGACTCTAGATCTAAGCTGACGACAGACCAACATATGAAACAAGGAAGCAAAATTGACAGTAAAGTAAATACTCACATTTTGACGGTGTGATAAAAGAGATGGAAGAACTGAATAGACGGTAACAGCGACTCCTTGAAGCGACGGATCGAGCAAAGAGGACAATTGCGCTCTTATCAGCAAAAATCTTTCCAAAATGTAAAAATGAAAGGTATGGGAAGTATATATAGAGGGAACGGCATGGAAGATGAAGGGACACCTCGATTCAAACAAACAATCAATCAAAGTTCGCCACGTATCCCTGATGCACTTATGATTCTGCGATAGCCTGTCAGTCAAAACACACCTATCAAAGGTAAAAGAAAACTGTCATTCCCTGGGTCCGTATGATTAGATGACAAATCCATGGAATGAGGGGGCAACTGAAGAGGAGAAAAATGTAGGTGACGGATCAAGCTGAATGTGATGACATGAGGCTGGCCGGCTGATAGTCGACAGATATAAGGTGCTCGGACGCACAGTGGACGGATATAAAGCGACACGTGGTAATCATTTGTTTTGATTGAGCTCCAAGAATCCCTAAAAGGAATTAACTTACGTCTTACGATTAATTATAGAGAATCCCAATAGGAGAAGAGCTCTAATGAATAAAGGATTCCGTAATATACGCCTTGATGTGCAAGAAACGGAGGCCGACTCTACCATAAAAACTCATGAACCCTCAGAATACAAGGTACGCATAATTAACTCAGCTCTAGCACTCTAGGGTTGTGAAAAAGTTCTAACTTAATCTTAGGAGGGTTTTTGGCCGGCACCACACTGGTGCTCTCTACTAGATCTTTTCTTTTTGTTGTGTAGGTTTTATTTCAATCTTGTGAGGACCGTGTGGCTTACTGGTGATTTTTCGGCATCATCAATAACAAATATGAATCGTGTGTGTTTAGGGGTGGAGGTGGGGCATAAGCCATATGCCAAACCAATATGATTAGTGTAACCTCATAGAAGACGTAAGGCCATGCTTTAGCAAGAAATCCATGTTGATTTTCAAGTCTTAAATATGACCTATATTGTTACTTCACATATAGCCAAATCCGCCTTTGCATATATCAGATGGAAAAAGCTCAGATATTGAAAAACAGAACCATATAATATTCATAAAGGTTACAAAATCTTTCCATAGAAACCTTCCACTATAGATTCTTGGAGAACATCATGAAAATATCATGTTCTTGTCAATGGTGGCTCCAGGAATTTTGTTTTTAGGGTGTTCCTCAAGAAGCATAAATTACACAATCTAATGAAAAGAAAATTTTATATATTGACAACAACAATAACAACAATCAAGAATCACGCAAATACATAAAGTTTTACAACACAAATTTTGTGGAGTTTAGTTGTGGTTATTGTTAGTGTTGCTGAATAGGAATGGACGGCGATGACTAGAGAGAGTAAGTGAGTTTCTTATTTCCTTTTAGCCTTCAAGTTTGATTTAGTTTTAGTTTAAATTGTTTAATGACTTTTGAATCCGCGAGGCACTAAGGCAGTGAGGATTTTGTTTTTTTAAATATTTGTTGAATTAAAACCATAATCGTGTTGGTGTTGGAGTAGTGATAGTCTTAGTCTGACATGTGATTGATCTTATACTGAGCTTTTCTATTGGCATTTGGTTTGGGCCAAATGACAGCGTATCAGGTAAAGCAAAAACTAAAAGTAAAGTCGTAGTATAGGCTTAAAAAATATATATAAGCATATGGTTCTTTTTGCTTAAAAGACCCTAATATATTGTTAAGTTGCTCAAATTATGGACCAAAATTTAATAGTATTGGTATAAAAAAAAATCCAGGGTGTTCCCAATTTTTTTTTTAAAGGTAGATAAATATAAAATTTTAAATTTTTATTTATAATTTTTTTTTCTTTTAGGTTAGAGTGGTCCTGGGACCACTTGTCCATAAGGTGGTGCCACCCCCTGGTTCTTGTCTTTCACAAACAATGCATTTAACAGCTCATAAAATATGAAGTAAAAATTTATAAACATAATATTTCCAGGTAAGTCACAATTATTCTTTTGATGTTGACTAGATTCCATGCCTTTATTATTGTTGCATGGATGACCAATGAGTAAGACAAGTAATTCTCACTTAGAAAGTACTCTTTAGGTTATCACAGAGTCAAGGCTTTTCTTGAAAGAATGAATTGTCAAAGGACTTCAATTCTGTAGCATATAGACTATATGCAAGTCCTTCATAAGAATAAGTTTTTTGTTATTTGAAGCCAAATTAAATAATACCAAAGCTTGATAGTCCACCTGTATTTTCTTGTTTAAGCATGATTTCTATTAAATATGTATAAGCTTAACATTCTCCATCGGACCATTCCCATAAAAGCTACAGAATGAGTAAAATCCATAAGCAATGTGAAACTATGTTCAAAATTGATGCAGAGAAATTGCTTGCTGGTAAATCATGCATAGTCATATAGCTATATCACCTCAGGATCACGCTTAAGATCTGCTGCATCAATGACTTCCCAACTCACGGAGACTAGGTCTGTCAAACCTAGCTAACTTAAGAAAGGTCGGATGCACAACCTTGTCTGTCAAACGATGGCCAAAAACACATACCAGATAGTCATAGAACATACAATATATCTATCAGAAGGAGCAAGGCCATAAATAATGAAAGGAACTATTTTTGCTTATATCATTTGTAGATTATGAGGCAAATGACAAATACACAAGCATCTTATCCATAAAATTCAACTCAAACATTTTGTCAAGCGTGGAGTTCACTTTAAAGAATAGATAAATAAACGATCTTCTCAGCTGAGGGAGATCATACTCTTTTTTTGTCGGGAATAGAATCATCTATATATATTATTATTATATATATATATATATATATATATATATATTAACAGTGCACAGATAAGGTGTCTATCTCTTTGTGTATACCTTGTTTTAGATCTAAAGGTTAGATCCAGAGATTTGAGGTTAAAGGTGATTAGGTTGTAATTATTAATTTAAGCTTTTAATCCAAAAAGATGAATAGGTTGTTTAGAAGTTACTCTTCTACCAGCAGTAGATGTTCCCAATCATCATCCCTTCTAGAGATACCAGCAGATGTAGGAATAATTAATTCAGAGTCTTATGAGTTATCAGAGATAGATCTAGACATAGGAGATTGGAATATCCCTAAAGTTGCCACCAACCAGATCTATAAGTCCTCATGGTCTTGGAAAAAGGCTTTAAAGACAGATTACCATGTCAAGACTATAGAACAAGTTTATGGTATAAACAAGGAGTACGAGACGTGCTACTTGTTATCCCCATCCGCCATTTTAGCACACAGGAAGCAAGGTCATAACTTCCTACACATAGGTTTAGTCCAGGTTGGAGTTAAACCACTTGTCAGAAAAGGTTTGAACAACTCAATCCTTATGGCCCTCAGAGATGCTCGACATATCAGGTTGCATGATAGCCTCTTAGGAACCATAGAAACCAGCCTTAGCAACAGACCAGTTCATTTTGACTGTTTCCCTGATTTTGCTATCCACATCCATGATGACAATGTCATCAAAGCCCTCACACTCAATATCAAGACCCATGGAACCCTCATGACGCAAGGAACTAGTCAGATTGCCTTGATATACAGAGTTTACTACAAGTGCATGAGAACGAACATGAATGTCGAAGCACTTGACAATAGAAAAAAGGGTGAGACGACCCTCATCCAAACCACTGACCCAAGTGCCAAGATCCAGGTTCCAAGGACCCTGGTCACATTCCCCACCAATTGGACTTTAGAGAATGAGAACCATACTCTACAGATCCAAAACCCAGCCCAAAATCCAGATCTAGATTTCGTCCAACAACTAGCCGATGGTACGGTTAGATTGAGTTTTGACAGATCTAGGCTTAGCACTCCTCTAGATTATGAGTATAGAATACCTCTGGATGAATCCCGGATTAGATCCCCAATAGATCTTCCTTAGGCAGTCACCTATCTTTCTTAAGGATGGACTTGCATCCTAGTGTAGCTCAACCAGACCTTTAGGAACACCATTCCCAAAGTCTAGAAGAGATCTAGGTGTACAACTCCAAGGAGTCCAGACCAGATCCCAACTTAGCACACTAAAACTACACAGCCAAACAAGACTTAGTTGTCAATGAGGAAGACGACCGAGAGCAATCCCCTCCATCCCCATCTGGGACTGATATGGAACAACCATTCCAGCAAGAACCCCAGAGCCCTCCCATAAATCACCAGCTTATGGTATTGAACAGAGACTTCGTTCCTGACCTAGAAGAATTAGGAAATGAATTTGATTATGAGGAAAACAGACTCAAGAGAGAAGCCTATAGAGCCAATTACACCAGAGAGCAAAAGGTAAAGGTATTAGAAAAATGGAAGGCATTCATGAAGGAAATATCCTGTAATGTCCCCTTTTTCATATACTTTGAAAGATACTTTGGCCAACACAAGCAGTTTTGTGTTCTCACCAAAGCTTGGACCATAGAAGGACCCAATGCAACTAAGGAAGTTGTCTGGTCTAGCCATCCACCCCTAGAAGCCATAACCTTTAAACATCGCAAAAGTGAGACAGTTGCCTCTCCTTTCAAGGTTCCCACGGCTGAGGAAAAACCAGTCAAAAAAGTGATAGAGCAAAACAACTACACCAACCAGTGTATAGATATTATAGGTAAACAGCTTGATAGGATAGAAGATAGGATTGAGAACAAGGTCATCCTCCAACCAGGAAGCCCTAGTAAGCCTATCCAAACCTTAGAGAAGCCTCTAGTCAAGCTACCCATAACTAGGCACACCAACCTCAGTTACACTAAGGACAAGATAGCCTTAGAATAGTCGCCCAGAAGCTAGAAGAACTAGTGAAGAAGGAACCAGTCACCCCTTCATCAGTTTTAAACTAGTCATAATCCCCAACTTAGGGTTTTAGACATCCAAGCAGCCTCTAGCAATTCTAGTCAAGAATCTGAAAAGAAAATAGAACAACTAGAAAGTCAGTTTCAGGATTTACAGGTAAAACGGCTTTACCACCCCAATATTAATCCAACCAGTTTAACCAAGAATTGGTATCTTAGACCAACACACCCTGACCTCTAGTTCTAAGAAAGAAATGTTAGCAACCAATTCTTAGTATCCTCTGGTAAACACTATGAATGGAACATAAATGGTTTATCAGAACAAGAAGTCCTAAACAAAATCCAGCATATGACTATGGTAGCCAATAACTACCTCGACGAAGGCCGTCCTCACAAGGAAGTCATAGAAATGATGGTCTTAGGATTCACAGGAAAATTCTGCATTGGTGGAACAACTGCCTAACAGAACAATCTAAGGAAGACATCAAGCATGCAGTCCAAAAGAATGAGGAAGGAACCCCCATCTTTGATACAGTAGATAGAGGAATTCTTGATGGAGTCAACACCTTGATCTATACAATCATGAAACACTTCATAGGAAAACCTAGCAACATCACATCTAGGATTTATGAGCAGTTGTGTAACCTTAGATGTAAAACCCTAGGTGACTACCGGTGGTATGAAGATGTTTTTACTACCCGAGTCATGCATAGGAGTGATTGTAACTCTCCGTTTTGGAAGGAGAAGTTCATTGATGGATTACCTACACTCTTTGGCCAAAAAGTCAAAGAAACCCTTTGCAGCTCCTTAGGTGTCATAGATTATGATAACCTAACATATGGAGACATCTCTAGCACCATTCGAAGTGAAGGAATGAAGATGTGCAGAGATTTGAAAATCCAAAGCCAAGTTAACTAGAACAAAGCCAAGTACGAAATGGGACATTTTTGTACACAATATGGCTTACCCTCAGTACACCCTTCCAAAAGGAAATCCAAGTACAGAGGCAAAGAACCCTCTGAGAAATCCTATAGGAAGAAGACTGCAGCCAAGTATTAGAGAAAACAGAAGACTGATGATTTCTATAAGAAATGAAAATCCATGGAATCCATCTCACAAGCATCAGGAAAATGCTTCAATTGTGGAAAGAAAGGTCATTTCAAGAGTGAGTGTAGAGCTAAGGCCAAATCCCTTATCAATACTCTCATTAGTGACCAATCCAGTAAGCTTGAGATCTTTAAATTGCTAGAACTTGACCACTCTGATAGTGAGTCATTCAATAGTGCTAATAACCATGAGCTCCAACAAATATATCAGTCATCCTCTGAACCCTCTAGAACCAGTACCTCTAGTGGCTCGGATGAACCCATACCACGCAAGGATGGTTGTTGTAAGAACAAAACCATCAATGTTCTCAATAAGCAAGAAGAGCTTCTTCTAGACCTCATAGAGGCAATAAAAGATCCTGTCATTAAAGCTCAGAAGCTTACCCAATTCCACCAAACCTTAGTAAAGGAAACCAGTAAACCTGAACTAAGGATCCAGCAACCCAAGGTAGATTTAGAGACAATTTACAATAGGTTCACCCAGTCCAAGAAGGAAGTTACAGTCAACGACCTTCAAAAAGAAAATAAAGAGATCAAGTCCGAAGTTAGAACCCTAAAGCAAGAACTAACCATTCTCAGGGTTGATTATGATCTTCTTAATCGAAGAATCCAACAATTGGAAAATGCTCATCATTCAGGCAATGAGGAAGGTCCCTCATTTCAGAACCCTTCTGATGATGAAGTAGATGAAACGGTTAACCCCACAGCTGATAAGACCCAAGAACCATTAGGTGAGAAGTTCTTAGATACCATCAGTAGGATTAACTTCCAGAAATGGCATTCCAAAGTTAGGATTGTCATTAGCAAAGACTTTGAATTCGAGGTCATAGCCTTAATTGATTCAGGTGCTGATCTTAACTTCATTCAAGAAGGAATCATTCCCTCCAAATACTTCAAGAAGTCTACAGAGCGATTGACGTCTGCAAGTGGTGGAAGAATGCAAATTGAATTCAATCTCCCACAAGCCCATGTTTGCCAAGATGGCATATGTTTCAAAACAAAATTTTTCCTTGTTAGAAACATGACAGATAGGGTCATCTTAGGAAACCCTTTCTTATGTTTGTTGTACCCTTTCACCACAAACAGTAAAGGAATCACTACCTATCCTTTTGGCCAGTCAGTCAAGTTTGAGTTCATCAGGAGCCTCGAACCTTGGGAGGTCAGCACCCTCCAAAGAGCTTCTGCCTCCAAAACTCTTAGTATCGTCACCATCCAAACCCTTCCATCTCATGATATCAATCAAGCCCAGAACCTTGATTTTCCCACCATCTTAAATGATCAAGACCTTGATTCATTCATTCCAACTGATGATTCTTTTGACCCCAATCAGTCCCAGTTATCACCATGCATCCATCATAAAGGCAATTGCATCTCTGCATCCATTGTTTTCAAAGATAAAAGGTTTTTAAATAATTATTTAAAAATCTCAAATGATTTAAGTCTTTCTTGGCAGGATAAAGAGAAAGCAATATTTGATACCACTAATAAGTGGATCATGACTTCTTCGGCAGAGAAGAAGAACAAGGGGAAAGCACTAGCAAGGGGCTATCCTCAAGACAAAAGACTACCAGCGGGACAGTCTTTTGTAATGCATGAAGGTGCATCCTCTAAGGGAAACCAAAGAGGATCAACATCCCTTTAGGAATTTGTCCCAGCAGAAGAGACATATTCCAGTGGTGATATGGCTATTATTTTGTAGGAAGTTTTATCTAGGAAATACCAATTCAAAAATGGAGCCTATACAAATTTACCTCCCTCCATTAAAATTATCCTTGATAACCTCCAAATGGCCTTTACCCAAAACAAAAACAAGCTTTTCCAGAGAACCCTCAAAGCACTAGAAATCCACCTAGTTAACCTTGAGGTAGGAAGTTAATCCATCCATAGTCAACTCTTTGGCAAAGAGGATATCCATTCCATGGATAAAAAGACTATTATGGGCACTAACTATGCTAGGTTCAATCTTAAGACTCAGTCTACCTTAAGAAGTGCTGTTGCCAACTTGCTTCCTGAGATACGAAACAGTATTTTAGGATCCAAGGCAATGTTCGAATCATCTGGCAAATGGTTTGAGCA
Source organism: Castanea sativa (assembly GCF_040712315.1). Classification (NCBI taxonomy): domain Eukaryota; kingdom Viridiplantae; phylum Streptophyta; class Magnoliopsida; order Fagales; family Fagaceae; genus Castanea; species Castanea sativa. The sequence goes on from NC_134020.1 coordinate 9,358,972, forward strand.
TTTCAAAACATTGGTTACTACTACTTTCCCAGTCTATGGCGATAGATCTAGTGATACGAATGACATCTTCGTCCAAGCAGAATGGGAAGATTACTTTGGGAGCAGTCTCAGAGTATATGAACAAAAGCATCCATTCCCAGGACTTCTTATTAATTATGAAAATGGATCTAATGATGCAGAATGGGATCCTAGCTGGCTCTAAAAAATGTTTGAATTTGGTTTCATCAGAATGATTAAGCTATCAAGCCATTTTCAGATCAGCCAGTTTCCACAGATCATCCAAGAGGTTGTGAAACAGATCAAAAGTCCTTTTGTTTCCATCAGATGTTGGAGCACAATCCCACAATGGGACAAAAACAATTGGATGACAGTCCAACCTTCCACCCACCTAGTACTCATCAATGGGTATACTCACCAAGGTCCCTAGTATGAAGGAAACTCTTACCTATCCTACGATGATCCACAGGCTCTTGCAAATTGTTGGAAAGATTACTTCACTAATGACATCCTTAATACTGTCCAAACCTCTAGAAAGACTATCATCACGTAGGAAATACAGGAAGAATTTCTGTGTTTACTACTAAGCCTTACTCCACAGCAATCCCAGATCTCCACAGGAGGAATGGTTATATCAATCCCGGTCAGTTCATCACAATGGAACCAGACTATGAGCCATTGATATATTGTGGATTATGCAACCATTATGCCATCCACCATGAGCATGATCAAAGTGATGATCCTCCCTAGACTCCTTATGATGGATATCCATCTGATGCGGCTTCCACGGATTAGACCAATCTAATTGAGTCATCCTGACTAGCACCAGTAACTACTCAGGATAAGATTCCAATCAGTTACTATTCAAAATCAGCACCAGTCACTGATATGAACAGTACCCACACTCAGCGAATACCCCGACAGACTACTATTCATCAAATAGTAGCAGCCACTACAGATGAACAGTACTCCGAAAAAGCAAGGAGACAAGTCACTGTTCACAGACACAATCATCTAGAAGCACTATTTGCTTTCAGTGGAAAAGGTTTTCACCTCAGTAAAAGCAATTCACCTTCTGTGATTCCAGCAATCTTCAGAAGACTCCAAGGCTCTCTCCAGTCTATATAAGGCAGCCAAAGACTCTATTCTGAGGCAGGTCTAATTCTAGGAATTACTCCAGAATACCTCAGAGGTCCAATTTTAGGAAGAGTTCCAAAACACCTCAGCTTTGCCTCCTTTTTACAACCTAACACTTGTAATCAGATGGCTCCCCCTTACACTTGTAACACCTTAGCCGGTTTTCACAATCGTAACCCCATGGCCTCAGTCGGCCTTTATCTTTATTTTCTGCACATGGCCTCAGCTGGCCTTAGTTTGTAACACCTCTGAAGCTCCCACAATTTTTCACGTCAGCACAATATTTAAATAAAATTATTTTTCTTTAGTACAAACATAACAAGGAGTGAAACTCTATTTATCTAATCTCAAGCTCCCATAATTTTCTATGTCAGCACCATATTTAAATAAAATTATTTTTGTTTAGTCCAAACTTCACAAGGAATGAAACTCTATTTATCTAACAAGTCTAACTTAAACTCAAACTCATCATTTTTTTTAAACAAAATTATTTTTGTTATTCCAAACTTAACAAAGAGTGAAACTCTGTCTCTCTAACAAGTCCAACTTAAACTCAAACTCATCATTTTTTTAAAACAAAATTATTTTTGTTTAATCCAAACTTAACAAAAAGTGAAACTCTATCTCTCTAACAAGTTCAACTTAAAGTCAAACTCATCATTTTAAAAAAAAAAAATTTATTTTTGTTTAGTTCAAACTTAGTAAGAAGTAAAACTCTATCTCTTTGACAAGTCTAACTTATACTCAAACTCATCATTTTTTTTAAAACAAAATTATTTTTGTTTAATCCAAACTTAACAAGGAGTGAAACTCTATTTCTCTAACAAGTTCAATTTAAACTCACACTCAAACTTTGATAATTTTTCTTCAATATTTTTTGGTCTTTCAGAAGTTTTAATATCTGAATTTTTGAGTTATTTTTTTGTAGTATCTGAAATTGTCTGACAAATTTTTTGTAAGTCATTGCATGTTCAAGTAATGACTTTTTCATCAATTTGTAACACAAATTGAAATTATATAAGAGCAAATCATGCAATTGTGTAATTTCTTAATCAATTTAAGATTTTATAAAATTATTTTAGTCTACCTCACAAATTGGTAAGTTCTCGTGCATAGCATGAGTTAGCGACTAGTTTTATATATATATATATATATATATATATATATATATATATATATAACTGAAACCTCTGAAGCTCTCACAATTTTCCATATCAGCACAATATTTAAATAAAATTATCATTTTATTTAAATAAAATTATTTTTGTTTAATCCAAATTTAATAAAAAGTGAAAATCTATCTCTCTAATAAGTCCAACTTAAATTCAAACTCATCATTATTATTTTTTTTAAAACAAAATTATTTTTGTTTAATCAAAACTTAATAAGGAGTGAAACTCTATCTCTCTAATAAGTCCAATTTAAACTCAAACTCAAACATTGATAATCTATATAAAAACAAAATTTTTTATAAGACTTAAAAATAAAAATAAAAATAAAAAGCAAAGAAAAAAAAAGACTCACGTAACAATTAAGCCTGCTCCTCTCACGCTACTATTTCTCTCTCTTCTCCGTTTGTACTTTGTAGTCTCTCCCGCAAGTATTGATTGTCTCTACTTTCTCACGCTTCGTATTTAAAAAAAAAAAAAAAGCTTTTGTATTGCTACAATTGTTGTAGAGGATCCTAAAGAAGTATATGTGAAGCTCTGGAAAGCCTTGACATCTAATTATGTGTATTATGCAGTTATAATTACGATGCGATTCAGATCATAGTGCTAAAGACCAGCAACAGAGCCTACTGATTGTCTATGCATGGTTTGTATCAGTTTTATATAATTATTTGTGGTTGTGATATAGGAATTTGAGTTAGAGAACTTGCAACCCTTTAATTTGAAGTTAGGAATTTGCTTTTGATAATCAAGTGTGCTATGTATAAATCACCATTATTTTTTTTTTCTTTCATCTTCTTCTTTTTTATTTATTTATTTATGTTTTCTGTTTTTAAGTTAAGGCAATTTTTCTATTAATTTGTGATTGAGATATCCTTCGAAGAATTCTTCAGTACTCCACCATTAAATATTGAAATTGTCCATTTAATTTGATGGAAGCTTTGAGCTGGCACGGTTCAGTTTAAAACTTTAAAGCTGAGATGTCAAAGTTTATTTCTATATTATGTTTTGCTTTTTCTATAATTTTGTCTTTTTTTTATTTTTTTTTTTCAGGTCCATTCTCAAGCAATTTTCCTAAATTAAATTCTAAATTTCCAATAAATCTCTACAAATTCTGAAGCACAATTATTTCTTATGATAATCCCCCATTGGTTCTTAAATTTTTTGGTATGTGGTTATATATTTTCCACAAATTAAATTCATATACAAACTAAAGCACATTTATTTCATATAATAATCCCCTTTTGGTTCTTAAAATTTTTGGTATGTGGTTATATATCTTGACAATTGTTCTAAAATTATCTTGAGCTTCTTCAGGTTATGAATCTTTTCCCTCCTTAAAACCTTAGCAATTACCACCTTAAAACCCTAAAATTAACTTCACTTAAGGATTAAAAAAAATGCAAGCAATCTTATTCAACTTTCTTCTTTGATTAATGATTTTTATGTCGAATTTGTTTATATTGTTATTATTCATAAAATTTCAATTCAACATATGTGGATATTTGTTTATATTGTTATTAATGAATTCTATCTTTTATGTCTAATTTTTTATTTGCTTTCATATGTGCTTGAGATTTTTTTTCTATCTTATTCTTTTGTTATGTTTAGAATTGATTTTCTTTTGAGTATTTGGGTTTGTAAAGTTGTGATCTGCAACTATGTTTTATGTTGGCTTTCTTCCATAACAAAAAGTGTTGTAATTGCTTTAATTTTGTTCCTTGTATTTTGTGGGATTTTATTGTATTGGGTTTAGTATTAAGTTGGTGAAGAATCAAGCTTGAAATGAAGAATCAATGCATTTTTGCGATTGGCTCGTGAGTAGCTCGCGAGAAGAGTATCCTGCGAAAAGGGTACGTGAGAAGCATATCCTGGAAGCTGAAGAGTCGTGCCAGCCTGGAAGATTTCGCGAGTGTCTCGCGGGTAAGGCCTTCCTGCGATATACCCGCGAAACTCTCTGCTTGAAGGATTTTTTAAGTGTGACTTTCTTACCCTTCACCCATACTATATATACCCTCATTATCCACAAATATGTAAGGAGGCCATTTAGAAAGAAAAATCCTAGATATGTTTTCAACAACACACACACCCCATCTTTTAGAGAGAGAGCTACTAATCCTTAGTGAGAAATCAGCCTAGCCTCTTCTCCTTCCCTCTCCCATTGTCATATCTTGAGAGGAGATTTGTACCCAGACACAACCCACACTTTTTCAGAGTGTAAAGAGTGTTTTGGAAATTGGGAAGTTTTGGGGATTTGCCAAAAGAAGCTAGCGCGGCTTGGCGGATGCAATCGGGCATATTGTGAGATCTGGAAAGTTAGAGAAGACATGACTCCGTGAAGTCCATTGGTAGCAGGAGTTTGGAGGGCTCAAGTACATTTGGTAGACTAGGCTTGGAGGGTCTTTTGTTATTCGTGTACTCCAACTTTATTCTCTAATGGATCGATTACCGCTTGAAGGGCGACGAAGAGGTTTTTCGCAGAGTTCTTCGGTTTCCTCTTCGATAACACATCGGCGTGTTATCATGTGTTTACATCTCTCTTCCCTTACTCTTGTGCTTTACTTTTATTGTTTGTTGTTCATGTTTATGTACTAGAGTAGTATCGGTTGTTTGCGCTTCATTTACTCTTGTTTCCACACTTAAATAAGTTAGAGTAAAATCAACCGAGCCGTAATTTTTTAATTTGGGGTCTAAACAAGCTCTTGTGTTTTAACACAAATCCGAGCTTTTTGGGTTAATCACCATATTTAAATTGACATTGTTTTCGTGGATTTGGTTTTTTGGTAGAAATTTCTACTAATTTTTTTTTTATTGTACATGATAGATAAAGTATTTCTGTATTTTTTTTTTTTGTTTTTTTTTTTTTGAGAAAACTCAAAGCTGCAAACTATGTCTTCCTACCTATGGAACGATTAATTTTTATTTGGTATTTTATATATATATTTGTTGAATTTGATTTGATTTTGAAGTAGAATTTTGAGATTCTATAAATTTTGAAGTTTTAAGTCTTGGGGTTTTTGGTATTTGCGTCTCAGTAAGTTGATCTTAATTCTTCACCTTAAATGCTTTTTATTTAGGTTCATGTGATTTTTTGTTTTCTTATTAAAAACTATGGTTTTTGGTTGATTAATTATTTGTTTGGATTAATTTCAATTAATTATTTGTTTGGATTCAACATAGAAGATAATGAAATTAGGTATTATAATTTTTATATTGTTCCATGTTTTGAATTTTCTATATTGTTATTACTACGAGAAAGTCATATTGCTACTCAAGTTTAAAACTTGCTGTGTCTTTCTCATATCATGGTCTTTGTTTATATATTCGCAGTTTATATTAGTTTTGAATGTGTGTATATATAATTATTAGGAGTTTTGCTTAATTAATTTAAGAAATGTAAATTACGTTGTAGGTTTCGGTAACTATGCACTTGCAACTCAAAAATATTCAATGTTAGACAACACTTCTAATCTATGGAAAATTTTAGAAGTTAGATATTTTTTTCAGAATCAATAGTTTTTTCGTGCATCGCACGGGTTAGCAACTAGTTATTATATATATAAAACCGAAGCCTCTGAAACTTTCACAATTTTTCATGTCAGCACAATATTTAAATAAAATTATTATTTTATTTAAATAAAAATATATTTATTTAGTCCAAACTTAACAATGAGTGAAACTCTATTTCTCTAACAAGTTCAACTTAAACTCAAACTCATCATTATCATTTTTTTAAATAAAAATATATTTTTTTAGTCCAAATTTAACAAGGAGTGAAACTCTATCTCTTTAACAAGTCCAACTAAAACTCAAACTCATCATTTTTTTTTATCATTTTTTTAAATAAAATTATTTTTGTTTAGTCCAAACTTAACAATGAGTGAAACTCAATCTCTCTAACAAGTCCAATTTAAACTTAAACTCAAACTCATCATTATCATTTATTTTAAAACAAAATTATTTTTTTTTAGTCCAAACTTAATAAGGAGTGAAACTCTATCTCTCTAACAAGTCCAATTTAAACTCAAATTTTGCGAGGTTAATTATAAACACTATAAAAGCAATGCAAACCCCAAATTTTTTTTTAAGTCGAGTAGAGGTATGAGCTCTTCTTATGTTATTTTCTTCTCCTCAACTTTGTTAAAAAAAATTATTTTATGGTTTTTCATATATTTTAAAAAAAATTAATTTTAATACATAAACCACCAAATTCTTTTTAGCCATTTTTTTACAAGATAAAAAGTCTTGCAATAATTGAAATTATTCTTTTGAATATAATCCATCTTTCTTTTATATTTCTCTATTGTTTAGTCATATATATTTTTTTTTGTTTCAATAATTTCTAAGCAGTGAATCATCTGATTTTTTTAATATTTTGGGTCTTTCAGAATTTTTAATATCTGAATTTTTGAATTATTTTTTTGCAGTATCTAAAATTGTCTGACAAATTTTTTGTAAGTCATTGCACGTTTAAGCAATGACTTTTTTATCAAATTGTAACACAAATTAAAGTCATATAAAAGCAAATCATGCAATGGTATAGTTTCTTAATCAATTTAAGATTTTATAAAATTATTTTAATGTAACTCACAAATAGGTTGGTTCCCATGTATAGCACCGCACGGGCTAGCAACTAGTATATATAAAACCGAAGCCTTTAAAACTCTCACAATTTTTCACGTCAGCACAATATTTAAATAAAATTATTATTTTTTAGTTCAAACTTAATAAGGAGTGAAACTTTATCTCTCTAATAAGTCCAACTTAAACTCAAACTCATCATTTTTTTTAAACAAAATTATTTTTGTTTAATCCAAACTTAACAAGGAGTGAAACTCTATCTCTCTAACAAGTCCAAATTAAACTCAAACTCAAACGTTGATATTATTATTATTATTATTATTATTATTATTATTATTATTATTATTATTATTATTATTATTATTATCTCTCTACTTCACTAACGTGATATTTTATGATAGGGTGCAAACTTATATCCATGGATTATTCTTTTGAATGTAACACAATTTTTCTCTTATATTTTTCTATTTTTTAGTCATATTTTTTTGTTTTAATAATTTTTAAGCTGTGAATCATTTGATTCTTTAATATTTTTTATTCTTTCAGAAGTTTTAATATCTCAATTTTAAAGTTATTTTTTGCCGTATGTGAAATTGTCTGACAAATTTTTTGTAAGTCATTGCACATTCAAGTAATGATTTCTTCATCAAATTGTAACACAAATTGAAGTCATACAAGAGAAAATCATGTAATGGTGTAGTTTCTTAATCAACTTAAGATTTTATAAAATTATTTTAGTCTACCTCACAAATAGGTAGGTTCCCGTGCATAGCATGGGTTAGTAACGAGTTATATATATAAAACCAAAGCCTATGAAGCTCTCATAATTTTTCACGTAACCACAATATTTAAATAAAATTATCATTTTATTTAAATAAATTTATTATTTTTAATTCAAACTTAACCAGGAATTAAACTCTATCTCTCTAATAAGTCCAATTTAAACTCAAACTCATCATTATCATTTTTTTAAATAAAATTATTTTTGTTTAATGAAAACTTAATAAGGAGTGAAACTCTATCTCTTTAACAAGTCCAACTTAGACTCAAACTCAAACGTTAATAATCTATATAAAAACAAAAATTATGATAGGACTCAAAAAAAAAAAAAAAAAAAAAAGACCCACATTGATAACGTAGGTTTGGTTTTTGGGTTGAAATTTCTACTAATTATTTTTTTATATTGTACATGGCAGATAAAACATTTCTATTTTTTTTGAAGAAAAATAAAAGATGCAACTTATGTCTTTTAGCTTAGGGAACGATAAATTTTTATTTCGTATGTTATATATAAATTTTTTGAATTTGGTTTAGTTCTAAAGTAGAATTTGAGGATTCTATAAATTTTGAAGTTTTAAGTCTTGGGGGTTTTCGTATTTGTGTCTCAGTAGGTTGATCTTAATTTTTCACCTTAAATGCTTATTATTTAGATTCACGTGATTTTTTATTTTCTTATTAAAAGCTATATTTTTGGTTGATTAATTATTTACAAATTTTTAGACCAATTTGTATCGTGTGTTGCACAAGCTAAAAGGACGTAGTTGATGCACAGTTTCTGGGTTAACTTTTGGAATTAAAGACCAGTTCAATTCTAGCAATAATAAAAAAATTTAAAATGGTTTGGATAAATTTAGTTAGATCTAAGCCCATAATGTCCCACGATTGTTGAAAATTTTAAGCTTGAGTATATCCCTAAACTTTTTATGATTATATATGACTTCGAAGAATTAATAAACATTTTTTTTAATAAAAATTATTTACTTTTTGTGGGGGGCAAAAAGATCCTGATGGGAACGTGGGCCTTTTGGGCCGTGTTAAGGAAGGCCGACCTGATCCTGGGTTTAGAAATTGTTAGTACTATGGGTCGGCCCATACGCCGAGGATCCGAGGATCCAGCCGAGGGTGACCTTATCCTCGGATGAACACCGAAGAATTCGGGATTTCATAGTAAAGATTAGGGGATGACATGGTTAAGGCCAATGGTTAAAAGGAGGGAACCCTAGAACGCCCCAGAAGTACCGATGTTGAAGAAATGTCAAAGATAAAGGCTGCTACCTCCACATTAAAGACCCTGCACCTACCACCCTGGCCGCATTTATGGGGAAGTGACACCTGAACAGTAGAAGAGAAACTTCTGGTTACTATTCAAAGGCACTGAGAAGGGAAATATCTAGGCTAAGGGGGAGGTGGGGCAACACGTGTACAAAGTGTTCAAAAGAGGAGTATTTAAGGAGGAACCGGGAATAGAAAAAGGGACGGACTTTTTGTAATCTAAAGAAGAAAAAAGACAAGGAGAAAGATATAATAGAAGAACAGCTCTCGGCTTAAGTCCGAGGAGGCCAATTTACAATATCACTTGTTGTTTCTAAGTATTTGCAATCTTTAATTTGTCATTTAATCCCCACACACTTCTAACCTGGGTTTCAAGCCCACCCTCTACAAATTCATATTGTTTAAGGCTCATTGGGCCTGGGCCCATAACTGTTCTTGGGGCCAGGTGCATTTATGCACTTACACTTTTCTTATTATTTTGCAGTATCACACCTTTTTTTAAATAAAATTATTATTTTTAGTTCAAACTTAACCAGGAGTAAAACTCTATCTCTCTAATAAATTCAACTTAAACTCAAACTCATCATTATCATTTTTTTAAATAAAATTATTTTTGTTTAATCAAAACTTAATAAGGAGTGAAACTCTATCTCTCTAACAAGTCGAACTTAAACTTAAACTTAAACGTTGATAATCTATATAAAAACAAAAATTATGATAGGACTTAAAAAAAAAAAAAAAAAAAAGAGAGAGACTAACGTTAGAAAAAAAAAAAAGGACTCACGTTGATAATTGCGGGTTTGGTTTTTGGGTTGAAATTTCTACTAATTATTTTTTTATATTGTACATGGTAGATAAAACATCTCTATTTTTTTGGAAAAAAAAAAAAATCAAAGATGTAACCTATATCTTCTAGCCTAGGGAATGATAAATTTTTATTTGGTATGTTATATATAAATTTGTTGAATTTGGTTTGGTTTTGAAGTAGAATTTGGGGATTCTATAAATTTTGAAGTTTTAGGTCTTGGAGTTTTTGGTATTTGCGTCTCAGTAGGTTGATTTTAATTCTTCACCTTAAATGTTTTTTATTTAGATTCATGTGATTTTTTGTTTTCTTATTAGAAGCTATATTTTTGGTTAATTAATTATTTGTTTGGATTAATTTCAATTAATTATTATTTGTTTCAAAATATCTATTTACTTATTATTGGATTTTTTTTCAGGGTCAATAGTTTTTCTGTGCATCGCACGGGTTAGCGACTAGTACTCATGAAAAACAAAAGAACTCTCTCTCTCTCTTTCTCTCTCTCTCTAACAAAAAAGTAATCCACAATTGCAAGCCAAATTTATAGTGCATAGTGGAAAAAAGCCAATGTCAAAAAGCGTTGATCTAAGCAAAACAAAGGTAATTAATACCCAAATGAAATGATCATCAAACACAGCCAAGTCAGTCTCTTTCATCACTCTAATCATAATCATTGTCATCTTCTATTCCTTCCAACTATCTGGCAAGAAAGAGAGCTCCACACCACGTTAACTTAACGGGGCGAGAAATTAAGAGAATGGTTATGGACCGGGAGAGAAAGACAAAGACACGCTTAATATAATTGTCTCACATCACACTCAAGACAAGACTATTAGTTTATTATTATTTCATGTGCTCTTACTAAAATATCACATGTGTTTATAAATTATATACATGTGATTAATGTGCTCCATTACTAACCAATTTACTGTGCTCATACAATTGTAACTACTCGTTAACTTTTTAAATCTAATTCCACAATTTAGATCTCATCCATCTTAAGGCTCCTAGCATTTTCCTCCGAATTCAACTTTCCGATAAGGTGGTGTTGCCAAATGCGGCTGCCTATCCATATTGCTTTAAAAGTTTCAACATTTCCATCTATCCCTCTCTTCTTCTTATAAACCCATTTCCAACCAACAGGTTTAATGTCATTAGGCGCCTTTACAAGATCCCAAACATGATTGGAATACGTTGAATCTAATTCAGATTTCATAACTTTGACCCAATGATTTGCATTTATATCATTCATTGCCTCCTCATAAGTGTAGGGATCCGATTTAGCTTCTTCTGAGATAGCTTCATAAGTTTCTCCCAAACCTATAAATCTTATAGGAGGCCGAACAATTCTCCCACTACGACGAGGCACCTGTGTACTAGTCTTCTCATGAGTAATATCTTGTGGTGTATCTAATACAACCACATCATCCCTAGTTTCATCCATTGGTCGTTCAACAACAGGGTCATTCATTTCAGCCAAAACAACTCTACTTCTAGGAGTAAAATTATTCATATAGTCATTTTCCAAGAATTTAGCATTTGTACTAGCAAACACTTTGTTATCTTTACGACTATAGAATAAATAACCCCTAGTTTCTTTTGGATAAACTACAAGCAAACACACTTTTGATTTTGGTTCCAATTTATCAGGTTTCCCTTTTAACACTTGTGCTGGACAACCCCAAATGTGGAGATATTTCATACTAGGCTTACGCCCACTCCGCAATTCCATGGGTGTTTTGAGAACAGATTTTGATGGAACTAATTCAAAAGATGTATTGCTATGTTTAAGGCATAACCCCAAAAAGAAATTGGTAAAGTTGAGTAACTCATCATGGAGCTAACCATTTCTAAAAGAATCATATTCCTTCTTTCTGCTATACCATTTTGTTGGGAAGTTCTAGGTGCAGTCAATTGGGATACAATCCCATTTTCAGTTAAGTAATCATTGAAAACCCCAAGAAGGTATTTGCCACCACGATCAGATCGAATGGCCTTTATGCGTTTACCCAATTGATTCTCAACTTCAGCCCTAAACTCTTTGAACTTTTCAAAGGTTTCGGACTTCCGTTTCATTAGGTACACATAACCATATCTTGAGTAATCATTGGTAAAAGTGATGAAGAACTCATAACCTCCTTTTGCTTGGGTTGACATAGGACTACATTCATCCGTATGAACTAATTCAAGCAACTCTTAGGCTCTTCTACCTTTTGCATTAAAAGGTCATTTGGTCATTTTGTCTTCCAAACAAGATTCACAAATTGGAAATTCATCAAAGTCCTATGTCTCTAAGAGTTCATCTTTGATCAGTCTTTGAATTCTATTTGGATTTATATGACCCAAACGCAAGTGCCAAGAATATGCATCATTAGTAGAAGGAAACTTTCTCTTTAATGATTTTACATGAGAGTTATTATCTAATTCATAATTATATAATTCATGCTTATCAGGAGTTAATATATAAAGACCATCCACAATATTTCCAGAATAAATAAATACTTATCCTTCTTTATTACAATACTGTCATTTAGGATAACACAATATCCATGTTTACCTAAATAAGTTGTAGAAATTAAATTCCTACAAACATTAGGTACATACAAACAGTCTTCCAATATTAGAACTCTAAACTTAAAGCATAAATTAACAATTCCAACAGCTACAATCGGAATCCTATTCCCATCAGCCAAAGTAAGAAAAAATTCCCCTTCATTAAGCTTTCTGGTCTCTTGGAACCCCTGCAAAGAATTGCAGATGTGATTAGTACAACCTGAATCCACACACTAGGAATTCGTGGGATTCTGTACCAAACATATTTCAAGAAGAAAGGAACTTTTCATACCTTTATTCTTGGCAACTCTAAATATTGAACAATTCCTCTTCCAATGTCTTTTCTCACCCCAATGGAAACACTTTCCTTTGATCTTCTTTCCTTTGTCGGCAACCCCTAAGGCAATTTGTTTACCATCTTTCTTGGTGAAGTCCTTCTTCTTCTTCTTCTTCTTCTTCTTCTTCTTCTTACCCTTGTCTTTCGACTTAGGTTGAGAAGTAAAAGCTTCAGCCATATTGGCATCAACATTAGAAGTACCAAGGATGCCTTCTACCGCCACTAACTCATTCATTAATTTTGACAATGAATAAATCTTTTTGTTCATATTATAATTAAGTCTGAATTCCTTGAATGATTCTGGTAGTGATTGGAGTATCATATCCATTTGGGATTCTCCATCAATGTCGACACCGAAAATTTTCAATGTAGATTAGAGATCATCTTAAGACAATGCTTCCTCACTGAACTAGCTTCAGCCATTTTGGCATTATAAATTTGCCTCATAGTCTCTTGCCTTGCAGAACGACCTTGCAAACCAAACATCTCCTTCAGACTGAGCATAATGTCCACAGCTAGTTCTACATCTGGCATTTGATGCTATAGAACATTTGAAATAGATGCTAGGATATAGCATTTGGCCATCTCATTAGATATCCGCCAACGATCATATCGCTGTTTTTCCTCAAGAGGAACAACTAATGAAGGAAAGCTAGGACATGGTTGAGTAAGTACATATTTGTGCTCTTCAGCTGTAAGAACAATGTTCAAATTTCTTTTCCAGTCAACATAGTTGGATCTAGTCAGTTTGTTTTGATTAACAATAGCAACAAGTGGGCTAAATGATGCCATGATAAAATTTGAAAGCAATAAACATGAATATAATAAGTGAACTAGACATTATCTATTTAGCATATAAGCATATAATATGGAACCTTAATAAAACCATAATATAATATATGCAACGACAACCCAATCACATGTTTATAATTCCTTGGTAGCAAGTTTATTATAAATACTATGATTGACTGAGCACTATTCTCATTATTAGTGCTATTATGATAATGTTGGAAAAACACATGAAAATACGTGTTTGTATCTTATATAAAACATGCACAGCGGAAAATTAACGGATCTACTTCACTCGCAATTGATAACATGTACTATGTAAGTTCAGAATTTAAGAACAAGAAAGCGTACCTTGGTGCGGTGAAATTCAAAACCAAAGATCAGAAGCACTTGGAAATACTTTTAATCTTCACTTCAATTCCACTTAACGCCCAAGATGTGTGGTCTCTCAATCAGTTTCCAAGGAGAGAATAGGAGAGTGTCCAACACTCACATACAAACCATTTCATTCTTTGTATATAATAAAAAAAAAAAACACTATGAAAAGGTCTTATGAAAACCCTGTTAGAAATTCTTGTTAGAAAATCTGGTTTTGCATCTCATACAAAACACCTAGCGGAAGCAACAAACATGGATCTATTTCATTCATGATTGATAACATGCACTATGTAAATTTTAGAATTTAAGAACAAGATAGCGTACCTTGGTGTGGTGAAATTTAAAACAAAAGATTAGAAGTACTTGGGAATACTTTTAATCTTCACTCCAATTCCACTTTATGCCCAAGAAGTGTGGTTTCTTAATTAGTTTCCAAGAGAGAAGAATTGAATGGCTTCACTCACACATACACACCATTTTACAATGATGTCTCTCTTTTTTTCTCTTTCTGTATATTTCTCCCTTTATAATTAACTGATTATCTAATCGGACTAGCCTATTGGGCCTTTCCAATTGAGCTTTAGTGTGTGGCTTGGAGTGGGACCAAAAGGGACTAATAAGACACTAGCTCCAATGGGCCTTGGGCTTTTCTGTCAACTTTTGCAAGTCCAAAGTTACCATTAATTATATTTAATACCACTATATAAATGTAATTGCACTCTACGTCTTATTAATAAATTATATCCCAAGACTCTAATGATATCATTTGACCCCTCCATGAAATATCCATAGTGAACAAATTCATAATAAATTGTCACTTTGTAAACAACTATTTTATCCTTGAGTACCCGGTTTAATCTTTTAGTTATTCACATTTATTGAAATCCAATTTCAATAAATATAAGCTTTAGTAACTCCTTACTAAAGTGGGTGCCCTGAATAACTAGTTCCCATTAAACTTATCTCAAGGGGATATTTCGTGTCTCTATAAAAAGAGATTATGGATTCCATCTTGAGAATATGTGTTCCCTCAACACTACATGTGGTTACCCAATATACTGAGGTTTTGATCGTGAATATTAGATCCCATTCCTGATATATCAAAGAAACCTTCATTTCATGATCGGGTTCACTACCCTCTCAGGATTAAGAGTCTATGAAATTAGAAGTCGTGCGATTGATTATTCAGGTGACAGTAGTTGATTGAATAATTAATCTCACAGCGGTCCAGTTCAATATGTCTTAACTCTTAAGACATATCAACACATCAACTAGAAGTCTCAACTTCCATGATCAAGACAAATCATCTTAGTTGATGTGTTATAGTCTTCGCAGATGAAACGCCCAATTTCATCACCGACTACGAACTACATTTCGAGTTTACAAGGAACTTGTAATTTACATCTTCTGTGACCAAATCACATAAATCACATACAATTCATCTCATGGACTATGATAATGTCCCATTAATTCATTTATAAATAGTCTCATATAATTAAACAATTCAATTATTTATGACATGCCAATAAATTGGATTTTTAGGGCATAAACCCCAACAATTCTGTATGTTTCTCTCCATATATATAACTGATTATCTAATTGGGCTAGCTTTTTGAGCCATTCCAATTGGGCTCTTGTGTGTGGCTTAGGGTGGGAACAAAAGGGACTAATAAGACACTAGCTCTAATGGGCCTTGGGCTTTTCTATCAACACATATGAAAATCCACAATGATGAGGAGGAATATGAAGAATAGGATGAAAAGGACAAATTCAAGTATGAATGAAACAAGCAATTTGAGAGGCTCACCGCTGGAACCATAGCTATGAGGGAAAAGATGGAGAATGATAGGCCAAAAACGTATGGACCCCTTGTGATGGATTAATTGATTAATTAGCAAAGTTCAATTAATTAACCAATTTAACATGCAAACACGTGGTAGTACAAACAAATCACCAATAAACTAAAGTACAACGGAAAATAAATTGACACGGTGATTTGTTTACGAATGGGGAAAACCTCCAAGGCAAAAACCCCATCGGGTGATTTTAAGGTCACCACTCCCGAGAATTCACTATTATCAAAACAAACGGTTACAAGTAAAGGAATCCCAGTACCTTCTACCAACCTACAGTTGAACCCTTACCCAAATACCCAATTGGACTTGTTCTATAGTGACAATCTCTCCTTTTGATGCATAGCTCCTAGTACGTGACTAACCAATTGCGCGGATCCTAGTACGCGACTTCAATCACCAACTTAAGATAGATGTTGGCTGCAAAATTCTTCAGTTCATCCACACGATGAAGAACAAGAAGATGCTTGGTTACAAAAGCCTACGGTGCACAAAAACACAAGACATTAGAGATGAACTAGGGCGAAACTAGGTTTCCGGTCACACTTGTGAAATATGCTCTTGTGCAATTGTGCTCTCAACTGTGCAACCAGATACAACCCTTAAAAATAATCATTTTATATGTCTAGGGTTATGAGAAAAGAAGGCTCAAAGACATATCCACGGATTGGAATCAAAACAGATTTGAAATTCTATTTTTCTTAAACCTCGACAGATAGCAAATGTCGAGATGCTGTCGAGCAGCTGTCGAGCCACGAGGCTGGAACAGCTTCTTAAGCTCGATAGATGCTAGCTGTCGAGCTTTAATGACATGCACTTCTTCAGCTTGTTTCTTGGACAAACTTGCATGGCTCTAACACTTGATCTTGAAACCTTGTCTTTTAAAGTATTAAAAACATCCTAGATCTACCCAAATACAAGCAAAGTGCGTTTTGTCAAAGGATTAGCCAATTACATAAAAGAATGACATATGTTCTTAACAAGTGAACCACATATGTCCTAACAATCTCTCCCTTTGGCAATCCGTGACAAAACCATAACAAACAAATGAACATATGAGAGAAGTCATAAAACACTTAACTCATGCTCACTTGTTGAATACAATAAAATCTATCCTAACATAAACTCTTGAAAAACTTTGCAAGAAGAGAGTTCATGACAAGTAGACTTTGACAACCTGTATTCCTGAAACACTTTAAACAAAACACATCAAGGCATCTTTGTGTGAAGCAGAAATAATAGATTACATACAAAAGAAGAAACATGTGTATAAAGATAGAAAAGAAACAATACATGTAAAGATAGGTGAATAAAACATACATCATCACATATATATCTAAGATAAGCACAATGTATGTAAAACTAGTCACAAGACCTAGGTACAAGAACAATGTATCTCTCTAAAAGAAAGAAAAGAAAAAGATACAAGTAATCCTCACTACATCCCTCAAAAAAAAAAAAAAAACAACACTCCCCCTAACAAAAAAATCTCCTATATCCTAACTTTCTACCTAAGAGTGACTACCCTCATATCCAAAACTACTCCCCCCCTTTTGTCACAAGTGACAAAGAGTAAGAGTGTCAAGTAGACATCTCATCAGAACCGGAAGAGCTAGCATCTCCATCCTCATCGCTGGAACCAACATCGTTGGATGCCTCGGGAGGAGGAGAGGGAGACTCCACAAAACCACTAAGGTGAGCTTGTAGTCTAGCAAACGGCCAACACAAGTGTTCACCTGATACAACTCAGTAGAAAGTGTATCAAGGTGAGTATCCATGCGCTGAAGCTGCGCCATGATTGCATCCAAAGTCACACCTCCCGCTGAAGTAGAGGAAGCGGAGGTAGAAGGAGCTGAAGGAGTGGGAGGAGCTGCTAAACTAGACCACCTCGAACGAAACTGCACCTCACTCTGTTTAACGGTAGTGTAGTCAATGGCACACATAACGGAGAAGTGGTCGGATGAGGGAAAAGGAACTAGGAAAATGGCATAAAATCCACGTGATAGCTGAAGGAAAGATGAGCTTATCACAGGTCACCGTATCCCTATACACATCTATGATGGAAATAATGAAATGTGAAAGAAAATCTATAGAAATATCCTCAAGAAGGGACAGCAGAAAATGAGCATGAGACTCGGTGATAGAGTTATAGCGAGAGAGAGGATACAAAACAAAAGTCATCACCATGTTCAAGAATCTAGGACCTTTAGCAAAATGCCAACATGATGTCTTTTATATTACATATCACATGTTCGTACATTTCTCATGCATACGTTCTCTCCTTTCAATATACTTGTTATATTTGAAATGTGTTGGGACTTTTCTGAGTGTTTCTTTCTTCCCCCTCTCTCTCTAGTTTACGTTAGTGCATCAATGGCACCGAAACGTAAGCTTGCTCCATCCTAGAACCCTCTTCGTTCTAGGGCCTCTTCATCCTCTGATCCTACTCCCTCTTCTGTTCGGTCCTGTGATGAGAAAGCCCAAAAGGACTTCTTAGAGAACTTCTCTAAACGAGGTGTTCATTCAGAATACCGAGTTATTTTGTCGGATTTCATCGACACTAACCTTCCCAATGTCATTCACAGTCGGGAATGGGAGTCACTGTGTGACATCCCGGTCACATGTCCTTCCCAGTACCTTCTACCAATCTACAGTTGAACCCTTACCCCAATACCCAATTAGACTTGTTCTGTAGTGACAATCTCTCCTTTTGATGCACGGCTCCCAGTACGTGACTAACCAATTGCGTGGATCCCAGTACGCGACTTCAATCACAAACTTAAGATAGATGTTGGCTACAAAGTTCTTCAATTCATCCACACGATGAAGAACAAGAAGATGCTTGGTTACAAAACCTTACGGTGCACAAAACACAGCAGCTTTTTCACATTAGAGATGAACTAAGGCAAAACTAAGTTTCCGGTCACACTTGTGAAATATGTTCTTATGCAATTGTGCTATCAGCTGTGCAACCAAATACGGCCCTTAAAAATAATCCTTTTATATGTCTAGGG
This sequence comes from Castanea sativa, assembly GCF_040712315.1. Taxonomy (NCBI): domain Eukaryota; kingdom Viridiplantae; phylum Streptophyta; class Magnoliopsida; order Fagales; family Fagaceae; genus Castanea; species Castanea sativa. The sequence goes on from NC_134020.1 coordinate 9,377,637, forward strand.
TTATGAGAAAAGAAGGTCCAAAGACATATCCACGGATTGGAATCAAAACAGATCTGAAATTCTGTTTTTCTTAAACCTCGATAGATAGCAAGTGTCGAGATGTTGTCGAGCCACGGGGTTGGAACAGCTTCTTAAGCTCGATAGATGCTAGCTGTCGAGCTTTAATGACAGGCACTTCTTTAGCTTGTTTCTTGGACAGACTTGCATGGCTTTAACATTTGATCTTGAAACCTTGTCTCTTAAAGTATTAAAAACATCCTAGATCTACCCAAATACAAGCAAAGTGCGTTTTGTCAAGGGATTAGCCAATTACATAAAGGAATGACATGTTCTTAACAAGTGAACCACATATGTCCTAACAGAGAATATGCAACTTGCCTTCCGTAAGGCACAAGGAATGGATGACTACTTTTATAATATGGGGGCAGTAAGCTAAAAGGCTCCTATTGCATTGCCTACAAGTTCAAGATCTCTGATGCAGAAAAATTTAATGGGACTAGGGATCCAAAGCAACAGATAAGAAGATACCTAGGCATTGGAAAAATGAAAGGGCTAGATGAGAAGAAAACCTTGCATGTGTTTCCTTTCTCACTCATGGGAGGTGCATTAATGTGGTATTATAGCCTTGTTCCAAGTGAAACCAAGGTGTGGGATGACCTAGTGGAGTTGTTTGTGGACCAATTTATCTTCAACACCATGACTGATGTGACTCTAAGGGATGTAGAGACCACCAAACAAGGTGTAGGAGAGACATTTTTCGAATACATGACAAGATGGAAGAACAAGGCATCTAGAATGGTCAATGGGCCAAGTGAGAAAGACCAAATCAACATGATCATCAAGAATTTGCTTTCGGTTTATAATAGTAGGCTTTTGTCATCACTTATTAGTTCATTTGGAAATTTATGTGATTGTGGGACAGGAATTGAAGATGCTCTCAATAATGGAAAATTGAAGAAAGGGGAAAGCAAACCTCTAACCAAAAGGACATATGGAAGGGGAACCACCACTAAAGCACCCAATCCCACAATTGTAAGCACCAAGTGCCATCATACCCCAACCAACACTAGCCTACCCAAAGAAAGCTCGCTAAGAATTCTCCGTCCTAGGAATGGCTCTCACCCAAGCATATGAAAACCTATCCTCCAAAGGATTCATCAAGCCTTTAGACCCCACACCCATGTTGTAGACACTTAATTTTGCACCCATGATTTAATCACGGAGAATGACTTGAAAGACCATTTACGTACCCCTAAAATAAAATCATCATTGCATTACATGTATCAATTTGTTCTTGCATTACATGCATCAATTTGTTCTTGCATTACATGCATCATTTCATTTATTGCATACCAAAAAATGATCTTGAGGTTCTAACGATTGCAATGGTGTATCCAGTTTCTAAATCGGACCAGCAGATCGAAAGATATCCCATGATCAAGTTTGCACGGTTAACATGCATTGTGTCTAAATAGAGTCAACCACACATTATTAATTTAAATTAATTCTTAATGGTTAAACAATTAAAATTAATTAAATAATTTTGTGATTGGTTGATAATTAATGTTTAAAATAAGGATGCATGCATAGGAATAAAAGGGATAATTGGATAATAATAAAATTGTGGATAATCTGAACTTTATCGAGATTTATTTTAGGGTATTTATTTACAAGATAATTGGTCTTAAAAAGTTTGAATTATCAAGAAAAGAGATAAAAAATCATGAACGGAGGATGAAAACACGTCTATGTGCAAGAACGAAGAGTGCTCATGCATGAGGTTTTTTTCCTTCACCCTATCTTTCTTGTGCTTATTTTTTTTCATTTATTGATGAATGTTTTTATCCATAACATGAATGATTCATCATTGTTTTGTTTAAAGCATGATTGTTTTTATGTGATTATTACAATCTCTTTCTTGAATGTCAATAATCTACATGTGAACAATTCTTTTTCATAAAATAAAAACATATCTACATCTTTATAAGATGTAGATCTGAATTTTTCCCAAAATAAAAACAGATCTGCATCTTTATAAGATGTAGATTTGACTTTTTCTTAAAATAAAAACAGATTTGTCTCTTCATTAAATGTAGATCTGACTATTTCTTAATCAAAAAATGGATCTGCATCTGTTTAAGAAGTAGATCTAATTTTTTCTCAATTGAAAACTAATTTGTATCTTTCTAAGATACAAATCTGATTTTCTTTGACATATGCAAATTTTTGAAATAAAGAAAAAGATTAAACATGTTTGTGTTTGTGTTTGTGTTTGTTTATTCATGTTGCATAAATTTAAATTATGACTGAAAGTCTCTTCTAAAAAAATCCTTTTCATTTTTTTAACATATAAAAAACAGATCTGATATTTTTCAAACCAAAAGACTTTATTTTATGTGATAAAAATAGATCTAAATTTTTTTCTCCAAAAACCACTTTTTTTTTTCTAAATACTACAAAACAAATCAAGTATTTTGACAAATCAAAAATCTATTTTTCTTACCAACCAAAATAGATCTGATTCTTTTCAAAAGAAGAGACTTCATTCATAAATAAATTTGTGTGATTTAGTTTTTTTTTTTATTTCACATGTTCAACATATCATTCATAACATGTATAAAATGGTACATTGGTCACAAGAGTCTAGAAGACCAGACTCTGTCTAGGCAGAATGGGTGTCTAACACCTTCTCATTCCGTAACCTAGCCTCCGAATTTAGGTCTTTCATTAAGTAGATCTAAGCCTTGTCTTTATTTTTGTTTTGGGTAGAATGTAACTAGGATAAAAAGCCATGTAATTATTTGGTAGTTTGTAACTAGGACCCAAAGCCATGTAATTTTTCAATCTTTCAAATATGTAATTTTTATTCAATCAATGAAGAGAACAATTTAGTCATGTATTTATTTATTTCCTTATTTTTTTTTTATAAAAAATAAGTGGTGACTCCACACCACTTACCCAAAAATAGAGGTGCCCTAAAAAGCACTCAAAAATCTCTTTTTTTTGAGAGGCAATTTCCCAGTCTCTCACAATGGCGACTCCCCTGGGATGTCAAGGGCTAAGTTTCGTATTAGACTTAAGTGACCAAATGCGTACCCTTGTTTTGCATGGTCTTGCGTGGTGCAGTTGTTTGTTTGTTTATTTATGTTTGAAGGGATGTTGTATGATATTTTGGTGTATGGAATTTGTTGATTGTATTGTTTGTTAAAATCTTTCCCTAATTGTCATAGTGTGTGCCATCCAAACAACAATGTATGCACCCCTTCTCAACAATTTTGTGGTGGTAGTAACCATGGATCACCTATCTTCATTAGATTTGGGTACCCAGTGGCGACTTACCAACTCATAGCCCAAAGTCACTGAATCATTTCCTATTGACTTTAAAGGACAAACCATGCCATTCAGACCAACGCAATGTTCATTACATTACAAGTTGGGAGGTGTAACGTCCTAGCTATAGGAAATAATGAAACAACAAACCCACCCTACAACGTGACTTAGAACCTATCCTTAGGCCGGTCCCGGTTAAAATTGCATTGCATGTTGTGTGTGTTTTTTTTGGTTGATTGATAGATCTGGATGGGGTCTTAGCTTTGATTAACCCGACCAAGCTTGTCATTAAGGGAGAATTTGGTCCAGATCTGAAGTAAGGCTACAAAGAGAACCTAAGCCCGACACTCAAGCCTGTAGCCCCAGTTCCAAGCCTGTCACTCCCATCACAATACTGAAGCCTTCAAGCATAGAAGAAACTTTACTGCTGCAACATCACAACCCCATACCCAACCTATAAGACACTTCAAACCCCAACCAAATCACCCAACACCCACAAACGAGGGGGGGGGGGACACTTGGAACCCCAATCAAATGGCTAAACACCAAATAATGGGGGGTGACACTTCAAACCCCAAATAAATAACCAAACATCTATAGAAGACACAAGCCAACATATCCTTATGGGTTTACTCATGGCCTCATACAATCATTAACAAAACCTGGTAGACCTGCTCAACCAAATCCAAGTCCCTACGATTACAACCTCCCAGGATTTGAATGCTATGATTGTGTCCATCAATAGGGAACTCAGCATCTCCTATTTTTACAAGGATCTAACCAAGAAGGGGAAGCACCACAATGATCCGTTGCATATCACTATAGACACCATGGGGAAGAGGATACCAATGGTTTTGGTAGATGATGGAAGTGCCTTGAACGTGTGTCCTTGAAAGACTGCAAGCTGCCTCGGCATGAGCATTGATAACTTTGTACCTACTGATCAACTTGTGAAGGCATATAACAACAGTAGAAGAGAGGTCTTAGGAACCAGAACCTTAGAACTTACCACAAGACCAATGGTCAAGAATGTGGATTTTCAAGTCTTTAATATAGTCTCATGCGTTAATATGCATCTTGGGCGACCTTGGATCCATGACACAGAGGCCGTACCTTCTTCTCTATATCAAAAGGTTCAGTTTCCATATGAAAGAGTTATTGTGACTATCTATAGGGATACTTTGACTTCACCTAAACTTGTTTATGCTATTGATTTTGAGAAAGAGTTGTTGACTCTGGATGGCTTTGAGATCGAGAGGCTTGGTTTTAAAAAGAGAGAACAAGAGGTTGAGATGATCCCAATGGACTTTGCTCCTTATGGTAACAACAATGTGGTAGCAATGATGGGGAGAATGAACTACCTTCCGGGGATGAATTTGGGGAGAACTGTGAAGAAGCCTATTATTCAAGACTAGATGATTCCTTCTGCCATACCACCTTTTGGGTTAGGCTATAAGCCCACTAATGATGATCTGCTAGAAATGGAAGTGAGAAGGATGGCTCAAGCCAAAGCCAAAGCAAAGGGACTTCCTTGTCCTCCAAAACCTTTGAAGCCCTACACCCCTACATTGAATGGGAAGTTTGTCAAAGCTAGTGAGAGTCAGCAATATTAGGGATTCTCGGAATCGAGATTCGATCATGTGCCAAAGACAATGGTACCTGGGTTTGAGATACTACTTGATTGCCACAATAAGGTTCTAGAATTGAAGAAAGAAGACATAACTTAGGTTCCTACTGATTGGGCTTATTACATGGATCCCGATGCCATTACTACACTTCTTGGGGATCCTATTTGCAACATAGAAGAAGATAAATATTAGGAGGCTTGCCAGTATGCATTGAAAATCTCATATGAACTAAGAGCCAATGATGAAGATGAAGAAGGGGGAGCAACCCCTAGTGATGATGAGGATGAAAGAAATGACAAGAGTGATAGTGGTAGTTATAGCAGTAGCAATGATAGTGGACATGATGAGGATGATAGCAGCACTAATAGTGATGACAACAGCAGCAAAAGTTATGATAACCCGTACAATGGGGATGATTGGGGTGAACCCCCTAGTGATAAAGAAGATGAAGATGCAGACATATTCTATGAGGAATATGATAGTGACGTGGACTATTATGATGAAGACATTGAAGATGATACAGAAGCTAACAGGTGGAGCGACACTAATAGTGATCAATACGGATTGATAAACGTGTTAGAGAATACAAGGGAGGCGAATGCACAACCAATCAAATGTACCATAATGAATATCCCTATGGGCACCTTTCAAATTGGAGTGACATCACTAATGTTAGCTCAAGATCTAGCCCTTGATATGACAAAGATGGGAGAGAAGTTCCAAAATTGGGGTTGTACTATGATTCAGAACCAAGCTCACCAGCCCCACATGCTAAAGATGAGGATGACATAGATGCCAGGTTGGCCGTTCTAGACCAAAATTTGATGGTCCATAGTCTCAGAATCATGACACTTGAGAATGCTGAATGTAATGATGAGAAGATGGAAGGAGGTGAGTCAGAGCATCTCCCTCAACCCACCAATTTGGGCAACAGAGGCAAGCATGATCTGTTTGATGAATGGATGGATAGCATAGAGCTCTTGGATACTTTTGTGACCAACAAGCCCACAGACATGGAGGTTGAAGAAGAAGCTAAAGATTATAGGGACATAGATCTCGCAGTACTAATGCTGAGGGAAGAAGGAGCTTACTGGGAGCCACCTGCCATAGTGGAAGCCAAGACCGAGTTGAAGAATTGGGCATGGGAGGGAGCCACCCACCCCACGGAGGACTCTGTGAGGAAGATCAAGACCGTAAAGTCAGTCACTTTTGCTAAAAAGATCAAGACCGCCGAGCCAATCACTCCTGCCAAGAACATTGTTTCTGTTCCTATTGAGTTTATTTCTGCTAGTGTTTCTATTCCTGTTAAGTCTGTTTGTGATAGTTTTCCAATTGTGTCCGTTAAAAACTCTTTCCCTTTTAATATGATTTCTGATTTTGCTTATTTGCTGACTTTGAATGTTTTTATATATGAAATTGGTAAAGAAACTCTTAATAATAAGGAATTAAACCATGGATACCCAGAACCCATAAAAGAAGAAACCCAACCCATTAACCTAGGAACTGATGATGAGCCTAAAATTATCCAAGTGGGCAGTACCTTAACCACTTCAGAGAAAGATGCATTAGTGGCATTGCTGACAGAGTTCAAAGAGGTCTTTGCCTGGTCATATGAAGACATGCCTAGGAATGATATAGATATAGTGCAACATTGCATTCCAATGGATCCAACCATAAAGCCGATCAAACAGAAGTTGAGAAGAATGAAGCTAGAATGGACTTTCAAGATCAAGGAAGAAATGGAGAAACAGTACAATGCAGGATTCCTAAGAGTGGTCAATTATCCAGAGTGGTTAGCTAATGTGGTTCCAATACCGAAGAAGGATGGGAAGGTCAGAATGTGTGTAGATTTTCGAGATTTGAACAAGGCCAGCCCAAAAATGATTTTCCTTTGCCTCACATTGACATCCTGGTTGACAACATAGCAGGGCATGCTTTGCTCTCGTTTATGGATGGATTTTCAGGAAACGGCTAGATTAAGATGGCTCCAGAAGATATGGAGAAGACTTCTTTTATCACACCATAGGGGACATACTGCTACAAGGTCATGCCATTTGGCCTTAAAAATGCTGGTGCTACTTACCAACGTGCAGCCACTACTTTGCTACATGACTTGATCCACAAAGAAGTAGAAGTTTATGTCAATGATATGATAGTGAAGTCCAGAGACCGTGAAAGGCACATACCAACTTTGAGGAAGTTGTTTGAGAGAATCCGGTTCTACAAGTTATGGTTTAATCCAAAGAAATGTACCTTCGGAGTTACATCTGGAAAACTGTTAGGGTTTATGGTAAGCCAGGGGGGAATAGAAGTTGATCTTGAAAAAATCAAGGAAATTGTAGAGATGAAGCCTCTAAGAACTAAAAAGGAGATCCGAGAATTTCTGGGAAGAATACAGTACATTAGCAGGTTTATAGCTCAACTTACCATGACATGTGAACCAATTTTCAGACTACTTAAGAAAGAGGTCCTTACAGTATGGAATGAACAATGCCAAGAAGCCTTTGAGAAGATCAAGAATTATCCGATGAAACTGCCAATACTTGTTCCACCAGTTCTCGAAAAGCCATTGTTGTTGTATCTCACCACCACAGATACAGCAATGGGGGCTTTACTTGCTCAATAACTAGAGGAGACTAGGAAGGAGAATGCAATTTACTATATCAGCAAGAAGATGTTGCCTTATGAAGAAAAATATTCACCATTAGAGAAGACATGTGTAGCAATTGTATGGGAAACCCGCAAATTCAGACACTATATGCTTTCTTACAAGATTTTGTTGATTGCAAGAATGGATCCTTTGAAGTACTTAATAGAAAAACCTGTGCAAGATGGGAAGACTGCTAAATGGGTCTTGCTTTTATCGGAATATGATATTAAGTATGTGACTCAAAAATCTGTGAAAGTAAAAGCAATTACCGATCACTTAGCCCATTGTTCACTAGAGCAAGCCGAAGAGATTCAAGGAGATTTTCCGGATGAAGACATCAAAAGGATTGAGGTAGAATCATGGAAGATGTATTTTGATGGAGTAACAAATCAAAATGGAAGTGTAATTGGAGGTCTCTTGATTTCTCCAAAAGGGGCACACATTCCATTCTCTAGCAGAATCAACTTTCCTGCCACAAACAATGTCACAAAATATGAAGCTTGCATTATGGGCCTACAAGCAGCCTTAGGCCTAGGAGTGAAGGAGTTAGAGGTATATGGAGACTCAGCCTTGATAATCTCTCAAATCCAGAATAAATGGAAGATCAAAGAAGAAAGACTTATGCCTTATCATGAATGTCTTCAGAAGTGGGCATCAAAGTTCACCAAGATCCGATATCAATATATGCCAAGGATACAGAATCAAATTACAGATGCTTTAGCAACCATGGAATCCATGATGGATGGGCCAAAAGAAGATGAAGCTAGACCAATAGTGTTGGAACAAAAAGAAGAACCAGCTTACTACATGACAATAGAAGAAAATGAGGAAAAGAATAGGGAAGGTAATGGTATTCAGACATCCTAAAATACCTCAAAGATGGGACATACCCGAAGTTTGCAGACAAGAATGATCAATTAACCATCCAGAGGTTGTCTACTAATTACATTTTTTGTGGTGAAAGGCTTTACAAAAGATCCTATGATGGAATTCATCTCCTTTGTGTAACTGCCAAGGAAGCATAGCAAATAATTAAAGAGGTTCATGAGTCAAGTTATGGGCCACATATGAATGCACACATGTTGTCAAGGAAGATAGTGAGACAAGGCTATTACTGGACTACTATGGAAGCCGACTGTGTGGCTCATGTTCGAAAGTGCCATCAATGCCAAGTCCATGGAGATCTAAAGCATATGCCACCCATGCCACTACATACTATGACACCACCCTGGCCATTCTCTATATGGGGAATAGACATCATTGGGAAGATCCACCCTACAACATCCAATGGTCATAAATTCATACTTGTAGCCATTGACTTATTAAATGGGTAGAAGCTGCCTCATACAAAGTTCTAAATTCAAAGAAAATTGCTCAGTTCATCCAGACCAATATCATCTGTAGATACGGAGTACCACATGAAATTATCTCTGACAATAGGTTGCACTTCAAGGGAGAAACAAAGAAGTTACTATGACAGTTCAACATTAAGCACCACAAATCTTCACCTTACCGTCCTCAAACCAATGGAGCAGTTGAGGCTGCTCAAAAAAATAGGGTGAATCTTGAAGAAGAGCACAAAAAAATACAAGGATTGGCACCTACAGTTGCCCTATGCATTTTGGAGGTATAGAACATCAATTTGATATTCCACAGGAGCCATTCCTTATTCATTGATGTATGGGATGGAAGCAGTCCTTCACATTGAGATGGGTGTCTGTTCACTAAGGACCGTACTGGAGAGTGAAATTCCTGAAGCAGATTGGTTGCAAAGCAGATATGATCAATTGTGCATGCTAGATGAAAAAGGACTCAAGGCCTTGTATCATATTCAAGGTTACTAGAGGAGGCTTAGGAAAGCTTTTGACAAGAAAGTGAGAACCAGAGATTTGAAGTTAGAGGACTTAGTGTTGAAAGAAATCTGAGCCCCGGGTTAAGACGCAAACAGGAAGTTCAAGCAAATTGGGCAAGCCCATACATTATCAAACAGATATACTCTGGGGGAGCAGTAAGATTGATGGACTTAGATGCAAATCCTTTCACTGAACTAATGAACATGGATCAATTGAAGAAGTACCACGTCTGAAGTGGTAGTCTGAAAGCATCACGTTTGAAGTGGTTGTAAATTATGTTATTTGCCTTCCTAGGTTTCTTAAAAAAAATAAAAAATAAAAAATAAAGGAGCTCGCTAGGATGAAAACCCGAAAGGGCGATCTACGCAAAATATGGTAAAAAAAAAAAGTGAGAGAGCCTGCTAGGTTGAAAACCCGAAATGACAACCTAGGCAAAAGTTAAGGCAAAAAAAAAAAAAATCATCATCAATGAACTATATGATGACCTGATCCTTCTACAAAGGGGGTACATAGGCAACCATGCATTGGTTCATTCACACTTTCTCAAAACCCACCATTTGTCCATTAACCAAAATTACCAAAAATTGAACCATTCCATTAAACCATGTCATTGCACAAAATTCAGAAACCCACACTTTAACCATAAAAGAAAAAGAAAAAAACCAAACCAAAACACAAGAACCCAAACCTTAAGCCAAACCATAAAAAACCAAGTCCCAAAAGCTTACACCTTAAACAGAACCCTTAACTTGCAAATCCTAAGTGATTCCTAAACATAAGAGTTTTTACATTAACTTCTAAAAAAAACATGTTCAAAGCTAAGAAATAAGAAGGTCACTTTGTCTTCAGTCTTTTCTTTTTCTGTTGATCATTGATTTCTTCTATGATGGGAGCTTCGTCCTTCCTGTCCTTTCTTTTCAATTCACAGTTGCCTTCATCAAGTCTTTCCCGGTTGTCTCTGAGAAATAGTTCTCTCATAGCAACCCTCTCAGCTTCCTTGTCAACAATCTTAGCTATCAACCAGTTAGAGTATTTTGTAGTCATACAGTGAAAGTGAACCTTGACAAAGGATTGGTCCACCCAGTTAGCCATCTCCAAACCTAATAACATGTTCTTTATAGAAGTAGGATTTGTGTCCACAGGGGTGAAAGATCTTCTTCTGTTACCACTAGGCATTCCTTGCTCATATTTGAATTGCCTCAAGAGTCTATCTCCCTACAAGGAATATGTGATCTAATCTTGGAGACCACAGTAGAGGAGGTAGGCACTTCCACCAATAACGGTTCCATTGAATTGAGGTACTGGATTTCTTGTCCAAGAACTTCACCCAGTCACTCTCAATTTGGCACTTAGTTTTGATTTTAACCCTGCTAAGAAAACTGCTAGGCACATAATTGCTGATTGTAGGCTTGGCAATCATGTCTAGTCGCTCCATCAGCCATATCTACAAAGTCAAAGGACTCCCAAAAAAGTTTTGAGTTTCTCCACCATGAAATATAACATCCAGTTCGAGAAGAGTTTTTGTCAAGATCAAAGAGACAAGATTATCTCCATCCTTGATTTGAGTCATAACACTTATGGCTCGAGCATCCACAAAACCCCATCTTCTAGAGCAAAGAAAAATTTTCCCACAATGCACAAGGCCAAACTGAAGTTTTTCAGCATATTGTCGGTCACTCCACAGGTGAGTTTGTCAATCAGCCGAGAAATAATTGCACGAAGATTCACCATACGACCTTCAATCATACTATCAGTAATGGAAGTAAGAAGACCGAGAGCATCAAACAAAGATTTCTTATACCTGAGATTGTAAGAAACTGCTACAGATTTTCAGCTTGGATCATAGCCTAGGATAGCAGAGAATTCTTCAATTGTTGGATAGAGTTCAGCAGTATTAAACTGAAACACATGATCTTTGGGATCCCAGAATTTCACAGCAGCACGAAGGAAGTCCCACTTGATTTTGACATTTCTCAGAGCCTTAATTCCCTATAGTTTAAAGGCTGTAAAATTGGTTTTCGTACTGAAATCAAAGCTATGAAACCATCTGTTGATATCATGAATTGTTGAATGAGAGAAATTTTGATTTCTAGCCATGGATGACTTTTTGCTTGTGAATATTGTGTTTTGCTAACCTTTATGCAAAGAATTGTCACAGGAGAATTCCTGTATATAATCTACATTGATCCCTAATTAGGTTTGAAATAGGTTTCAGAGATTTTTGAGCTAACTAGGAGAGTTTTTCATGAGCACAAACGAAGTAAATATTTTTCAAAAATCACGAAAACGTGAAACACACATTGGAAAATCGTAAGGAGTCGGCCCACCATGGCGTGAGCGTCGTAGCGTGGCCTAGTGCCATTCGAAACTCTAAAAGTGCCTATCGACACTTTAAAACTGGTGAATGGCACTCCAAAAGTGCCGAATGGCACTCCTCACGTGCCAAGAGGCACGCAGCCCCTCGGTTGTATACTCATGAAATTCCATGCAATTTCGCATTCCTAGATAATTTTTTAAGATCATTTGACACTCAAAAATATTTTTTTGATCAAATTGCGACATTCTGACGTCTATAACTCACTTGTTTTCAAAAGTAATTACTTGCATCAATGTTTTCAAAAAAAAAAATGTTTGATCAAACCAAGTTTAAAAAAAAAAAGATTCATGAGTTTATGTTCCAAGCTAGGGGCATACGCCCATGTCTCATGCATTTTCAAAAAAAGCACCGCCATCATTTTTCTTAAAAGAAAACTTCATCATTGATATTTTCAAAAATCATGCATTCCTTTTGAAACTAGGGACATTCACCCATGGCTCATGTTTCTAGAAAAGGCACCATCATCATTGTTCTAAAAAAATAATTAATCTCCAAGATTTCAAAATCATCATGCATTCATTTTAAACTAGGGGCATTTGGCTCTGCCTCATTCAAGCAAGTACAGATTCCAACAGAGCTGATCATGATAATTTTAAATTGATACTATAAGATCTCATTAGGTGAATTCTAAACTTATCTTAGTTAAAGTTTCTACTTGATCCAAGGTGATGCCAAGGACGAAGAGCTAAACATGGAATATAATACAATATTTCCTAAACAACGCTTCCTTTTGTTTTACAAGAAAAATAAACACACAAATCATACATCATTAGGACTCTGAGTCTGCCTGCATGAGGATCACCTTGATCCACCTCTAATGGAGCCACCTTCCGTATTTCCTTCTTGACTTGAGAAGAAGCGAGGATCGTAGTGGTGATTTTAAAGTTCAAGGCTCCTGATCCTTTCCTTTAAAGCTCTTCTGGCAGCATAAGCAGTGTCCATTCTATGTGCCTGAAAAGTCCGCAGAATCAAGTGTTAATTCCACCATCAAGCCTAGTTCAAGCAACAAATACTCAAAAAAAGCACGGCCTACCCAATCCGACTTATTGAGCACATATTGGGAAGATTGAGTGCGAGCCAATGATTGCAATCCTCTAATCATCTGCATGCTTTCTTCAACAAGATCTACATCAACCTGAACCAAAAATTTGCTAGATCAAGAGCCATCAGATTAAGAGCCACTCATTAAGCTAAGAAGAAATAAAGACAAAAAATTGAAAGTTCAAGAATATACCGGATCAGGCCAAGGAACATTTTGTACATGCTCTGGCCTAGTCTAAGGCATGGAACTATAAGTTCTATCAGGATTCATCACATCATACTGCCATGCCAGAAAATGAGGGTAGGTTTCCTTGAATGAACTAGAAGAACTACCAGCATGGTGAGGAGAGGGAATTTCTTCCTCTTCCTCTCCCCCTTCCTCTCCTTCAGAAGCAGGAGGCTGAAAATCCAACATACAAGTTTTGTTACCAAGCAGAAATATGGAAAAGGAATTTACAAAATGAAGATTTGACCTCAGAAGGGAAGAAAAGTACTGTCCTGCCAACCAAGCAACCTTGCAGATGAAGTCAAATGAATTTAGAATAAGTCCTCAGTACTCCTGTAACCGTATAGCCATAACAGGTCTGAGCAATCTCTTCATCAGTCAGAAGATCAGCTAATTGTACAGTAAGACAAGGAGGATGTGGAACTATGGTAGGAGGATACTCATGTTTAACTTGGGGCAACACCCTATCACCAAGATACCAATACCTTCCATGTCCACACTAAAACGACACTTGCCGGCTATTTAGTGCTAAGGCCCACTCACACTCAGCATACCCTTCATATCCAGCCCAAGGATTTAAATTCATATGAAAAATCCCAGAAAAGCCAAGAACGAGAAACAACCAAACCATAACCAAATGCTAAAGATTTAAAAGAAGAAGGACGTAAGAACTCCCATCATTAGCAGTCAGATTGTCAATCACCAAGCACCAAATCTCCAAAGAACGCTTGGAAGGTGTAGACAAACGATGTTTAGGCAACCAGTGGAGAAATCTAGGAAAAATATCAGCAACTTCCTCTCGGATTTCAAGACCAACCCCAAAATACTCATACATCCAGACCTGAAAAATCACAACACCATTACCACATAGCCAAAATAATTTTCCAAAACCTACACATAACCAAGAAAAAAAAATCCTAAACCTTACCTGCCAAACCAATGGAGCCCCACCCAAGCTAGAAAGACTCCGCCTAGAAAGTTGGGTCATGAAATGCATCATAGTAGCATAAGTCATGCCACCCTAGTCATAAATCTGGATTTGTTCAATTTTTCTCAAGCTCCCCAAGTAGCGCAGATTCATAGTACTGCCTAAGTTTGGACATAAGAAGGTCCCAATAAAAAGAAGCATGAACATGCGAACACCTTTTACCGCAATCTCACAATGGGAAATATTTTCACATAGCCAAGACAAAGGGATATTGGTACTCCTTATTCTAGAAGGTACTACACCTAGAAGTTTTTTGAGCTCAGATGAAGAAAAGGAATCATTGACAAGGATTCTTTCAGCACCTAACCTCAGACTAGCGATAACAAAGAAATCATAAGGTGTCAACATTACCTCCCTAATGCCTGGAAAGTGGAAGGTACATGTAGTGTCCTAGAAGCGCTCTGCCAAGGCGAGAAGTAACTAAAGATCTTTATATTCATGTGTCTCATGACTCAACAAAGCTTCGGAGAAAGTACCGAAGCCAGCTTCATTGATGATGTTTTTAATGCTAGGGGACAACGTTGCCCATGCACTTTTCAACATTTGGAGTCTACCTTAACTCTTGAGCATCTGCAACACAAAAGTTCAGCTTATCAATTCTCATGGCCAGAATCACCACAAAAGATTCCATGACCAAGAAAAGAAGAGAAAGAAAAGAAGATCCCTTGGAGGAAGAAGCCATCTTGATGAAAAGAAAAATGGGTTTAGAAAATGGGTTTCACCAAAAATGGGTGTGTGGTGAAAATGCTCAAAACACAAGGATCTAAAGAAATATTGATAGAGATGGATGATAGAATGTTAAGAAGCTTAGAAATGTCTTTTTTGTGAGAAGAAATGGTGAGATGATGAAGAAAAATTAAGGGGAAGAAGAAGGTGAATAGTATTAATGGAGGAAGAGAGGTTGAAGGAAGATAAAGAAAAAGAGAGAAAAGAGAAATAAAGGAGTGGGGGGCCAAAATTTTGACTCCACACTTAAAACTCAGCCAAAGTTGAGTCAACTCAGTCATACTGAGCTGACACAGTCAACCCAAAATTTTTTTTTTTTAAAGACTTCAATATCTTTCAAACTCCAAATTTTTAATTCAAAATTTTCATTCCCAAGTGAAAAAAAAACACATTCTCATTTTTTTTTTTTTTAAAAGAAAGAAAATTCAAATCTTCAAATTTTCAAAATTTTAAGAAAGAAATTCAAACCCCAGATTTCATAATCAAAATTTCAAACCTTAATTTTTAAAATCTTAAATCTCAAAATTTCAGATTTCAAGTTGCGAGTTTTCAAATTTCCAATTTCCAATTCCAAGCTTTCAAGCTTCAAAAATCAAATCTTTTTCAAAAAACTACAAAAAATCAATCAAACTTTTCTTGATATAGATTTAAATCAAGAAGGGATAAATGAAGATCACACATCTCAAAAAAAAAAAACAAAAACAAAAAAAAAAAGTGGGACCAAAAAGCTCTCATAATTTAAAAGTCTAGCCCCAGATTTTGACTTTTTGCAAGCAGGATTCCAGATTGAAGTAGAGAAGACCTTTGATCAACATTTCAACAATTCTAGATTGAAGTAGAGAAGACCTTTGATCAAAATTTCAACATCTCCAAATTGAGGTAGAGAAGCCCTAGATCGATGTTTCAACATCTCCAAATTGAGGTAGAGAAGCCCTAGATCGATGTTTCAACATCTCCAGATCGAGGTAGAGAAGCCCTAGATCGACATTTCAACAACTCTAGATCAAGGCAGAGAAGCCCTAGATCGACGTTTCAACCTCTCCAGATCGAGGTAGAGAAACAGATCAAGGTAGAGAAGCCCTAGATCGACATTTCAACATCTCAAGATCGAGGCAGAGAAGCCCTAGATCAACATTTCAACATCTCCAGATCGAGGCAGAAAAGCCCTAGATCGATGTTTCAACATCTTCAGATCAAGGCAGAGATGCCCCAGATCGACGTTTCAACATCTCCCGATCAAGGTAGAGATGCCCCAGATCGACATTTCAACATCTCTCGGTCAAGGTAGAGAAGCCCTAGATCTACATTTCAACATCTCTAGATCGAGGTAAAGAAGCCCTAGATCGACATCACATACAACTCTAGTTTCAAGGTATAGAATTCCTTTGGTTACCCTTCATCAAGATCGAGGTAGAGAAGTCCTTGGGTTGTAGACAGGTCCAGATCAAGGTAGAGAAGTCCTTTGGTTACCTTTCATCAAGATCAAGGTAGAGAAGTCCTTAGGTCCCAAACAGCTCCAGATTAAGATAGAGAAGTCCTTTGGTTACCTTTTGTCAAGATCAAGGTAGAGAAGTCCTCGTATCACAGACAACTCC
>NC_134020.1:10031750-10036750 GCF_040712315.1 Castanea sativa
AACCTACAGTTTGAACCCCTAGCTAAAAACTGGTAAAAAACTAGGGATTGACTGAATTCTCAGGGTTTATAACAATATAGGAACTCGTCCACAGTGAGAGGACGGTTCCATCAAGGACTTCCCTCCACAAAACTTGCATGGATATGATAAGCCTCCATGCATTGGGGTTAAGCTGGTTAATGCCTATGCCTAACCTAGGGAGTATCTCTCTAGCAAAGGCATTAAGAGGCAACCTAAGCCCCCCTAGAAGATAAGCCTCATATATACCTACCCCAAAATGAGGATTACAACACTATTCACCACGACGACCAAACGAGGGTTAAGGTCGTTGAGGATCTCATACCAACTCTTAAGGGAATTAAGCTTTTTCTCGTCTGTCCTAGAAGGGATGCCTACAATGCAACAATATAAGGTCTCCTCTTCACTTGAAGAGGCAGACAAAGAGGCACTGGTGGGTGTACTAGCAAGTGACCCAGAGACCATCCTCGTCCTCATCTTTTCTTGGAGGACTTCTAGGGGAACTCTGGGAACTCTAGAGTCATTATCATGATGATAGTCGCCTATCTCCATCTCGTCATTATTACTAGACGAAGACACTATAATCTCAGACATTTTGAAAAAGTTCTAAAGAAAAACCTAAAGACGAGAAGAAAAGGATACCTAGCTGTAAACGAGGATGACTAAGGATGGAAGAAAACTATGAAAAATGTGAGAGGGTAGAAGAGGAATTCCACTATTTACAGGCGACACACCTGGATATTGAAACAACGTAAACCTATCAAAAAGTGCCATGTGGCACTTTTCTTAAAGAACAAAGCGATGTGACAAACAAACCCCTAGATCACACCACGTGTCCACATCCTTGGCACATCCCTTGAATATTCTGTTAATAAATAATTAATACTTAAAAAAAACAATGATGACATGGACAACACAAGGGCAAGGGGGCAATTGATGGGGACCCAAGTTAAGAATGTTTGCCCATGGTGGTCGTCCACGATCACCACATCCATAACTTGATCACATCCAAGAAGCCCTAACAAGAGAACAACAATGGCATCGTGTGTAGAAACAATACACGTCCTTTTACAATAAGATCTGGCTCTAGGATAGTCGTCCATAACACAAAGGCATGGACAGCCAGATGACACTTAGTGAATCTTACAAGAACTTCTCATAAAGTTCCTTATGATTTGACCATGATGTGCTGCTCTTAATACATGGAGGAAATCTCCCTTAATTCGCTTCACGTACCTCATTTGCCCATTTTCTCCATTAACTACTCACATCACCCATGATGGTAGTGGATCCAAACAAGTAGACCCACTTCAAACTCTCTATAAAAGGAGCAAGTCCCATTCACCCGAGGTAAGTTCTACCATTCACAATTTTTCTCATCCTTATGTTCTAGAGAGAAAACTGACTTAACTGTCGAAAGGTCCTTGGCTAGGTTACACCGGTTACCCTTAACAATTCTTTCTTTTCAAGACTTACAATCATTACTGTAGCCCGAAATATTTCAACCTACTAATTTTCGTACATTATCAAATAGTTATCCTATTGTAGTATATTCTTGCCGTAAAATCTGCAACAGTTACTCCTATTGTAACCACACCTTGTGCCTAGCCCACAACACTCGTATCAGGACACACCTACATCGAGTAAGCCTGACTTGTGCACAAGTCATGGCCTAAAGTGCACAAGGCCAATCCCAACTCTCTTACTCAAGATTGACGGGCCACCATACAGTAGAAGGGGTTAAGGCCCAACAATACGGAAAGGCCCCCACACCACCAAAACATTACGAAGACGTTATAATTTTTTTTCAAGTACTTACGGATTGTTTTTTTGTAAACTAGGGGTCACATTCACATGGAGGACAGAAATTTCTTGGAGGAAAGAGTATGGGGAAGCTATTCACTAGTAGTAAGGTGTGGATGTCTAATTCCATCGTCTTATGATTTTCCTAAGTTAAATGTTTACTCTTTCTCATCGGATCCTTGGATCTAAAAATGAAGTCATGTTAGGTATTAGTCAAAGTAGTCTGACAAGGAGAAGACGATTTCTAGCCTTCCAATTGAATCGATAGTTCCACCACCCATCCATTAAAAATAATATAATATACTAATTTGGTGTGAGTTGTAATATTTTTGAGTTGCCGAGATAATTTTGATTGAACACATAATAAATGGGGTTACTTGTTTGGGTAATTTATGCAACCAACTGGAAGTTTCATAGCCTTTATTTAGTGGAAATTCTAGCTGAAATAGATGACTTTTACGGTTCTTTAAAGTCCAAAAACTTATATATTTCAACATTTGCCTTGTAAAGTGACACCATTGTGCGAACTTGTTCCTATAGATGTTTGTATGGTTACCAGGACCTTGTGATGTATGAATACTTAAAGTTTGGTTGACCAAACAATTTGTTGGTTTACCAATCTGAATGCAGGATAATGTGGACATTCAATTGTGTTTGTTGCGACACAACGATGTCATGTACAGACATGCCTTACCAAATTTACATGATTAATGCAAAAAATTTTATTTTGTAAACTAAGAGGTAGCCAATCAGTTTGGTCTCTAGCACATAGTGGCTGTATCAGTAAAACAATTGAAACTAGTTTTATCTCCTAGAGATACAAAGACGATTCATTACCTGTATTTTATCAAAATGTAGCCCATTTTGAGGCCCCCAAAAGCAATACTGGGATGAATACCCATCTGTTTCCCCCAGGTACTTTTAGTCATTCTTGTTTACATGCATGGATTTGAAAATTTCTTACTGATGCATCTAGTTTTAACGCCTTTTAAGTTTGGAAACTGCGGATCACTTAAATAGCATTGATTTGCAAGGAACAAGATTTGGACAGTCGATGATAATCCTCCACCTTTGCACCCAAATGACTTCAAAGGGAAATCCTTCATTGACTTACTACTTAAAATATCTGAAGAAGACCAAAAATGCTAGTCCCGTAGGTATGAGCTTGGATGTTGTTTTATTAACTGAAATTACAGGAAGTAGTATCACGATATGATATTTTGCACTCAATATTGAACTAAAATATTTAAAATATTAGCAAAAATTGAGTGGTAAATACCAAGTCTTGAATTTTATTTCCTTATTGTTGTTAAAATACTAGAACTGTGTAAAAAAATTAAAAATTCAAATTTTCTTGAAATAAAAATCTAATGCATGTCAATTAGATGGTAACTTAGAACTTTGATTTCTATGTATTTCTTTGGCTGATGAGAATTGCTAGGTTTCTTTGGCTTTCCTCAGTGAGGTAATAACTTCAAAAACTTGCAGCAAACCTACAATGAACATGTTACATCATATGCTGACATATATCTTTATTGGTGTTTCAAGGGATGATATGTTGCTAACAGAATTTTATTCTTTTTCATGTAGAAGCTTAGTTAGATGGAGCTAATAATGAGACTTGACCGCTATAAGGAAATTTCTTAGTCATGAGACTGAAGCTGCTATCTTTGAGCTTTCTGGTTTTGATCTAGACAAACGAATTCACATATGGTTTAAATGCACTTTAAAGATATTATTGATATACATTCTTTCTTTTTCTATTTTTTCCCAAAGATATCCCTATATAAGGAGCAATGCAGATGCTTTATATGTGAGCGTTAGGTCCATCAAAGAGGCCACACTTTCTCTTTCTCTTCGATTATATGCAGTTTCTGAATATCAAATTATGTTGTGCTGTAACAACAAATGATAACCAAAACATGGGATAATTATTGTTGCAATTTTGTGATTTTTTTCTACCGTAAATAAAAATGAACACCCTAAAATGGAATTACAAGGACCAATAAGGATAAACACAATTACAAAAATCAATAAGTTGAGTAAGAACAAAAATTCCTAGTGCAAAAATTCTTATCTATTTTAGCATAAAAAGCTAAATTTTCTATTTTACATAACTCCTTTCAAAAAAAAAATCTACATCAAATTATTTATATTTTATTAAATTTTTTTTTTTATTAATTTTTTACTACTCTCCCAAATAATTTCTCTCTTTGTATATGAGTAGATGATGAGAATCAACAAGCATTCAAGGATCCATTGCATGTTCCAGTTGGGCCTATTACAAGAGCAAGATCCAAGAAGACTAAAGAAGCACTTAATGGGCTGATTCAAGAGATTTGGGTTGATTTTAAGACAGGACATTTCAAGCTTGGCCCAAAGGAAGATGAAAGCATAATAAATTTAATTCAAGCTATTTAGGGCTGATCTGGCTTAATTGGGAGTGATTTATGGCGTGAATTAATGGCTGATTGACTTTCCAGCTCTATATCAGTTAATGGAGATTTTTTCCTATTTTGGATCTGCTAATTTCAGACCAAATCAACTTTTATTTAGGATTTTATTATTTAGTACGTTTTTTTTTAAAATTTATTTCCTTATTTTTAGTAGCATTTAATGCTTTTAAGTCAAATTAGATTCTTGATAGGGTTAGGTATCAATTAGGAGTTATTTTAGAATATATTTTCTTGTCTGTCAAGTCTTATGGAGTCCTTAAATAGACCATTAAGTCTGTAAACATTTTTCATATTATGTTATTAAATAAAAATCAGAAAAGGTGAGGCTTTGCTCTTCTTTTGGTTCTTCAAGAACTGTGAACTTATCAGAGATTCTTCCTTGTGGCGTTCAAACTTTATACCTTTGGTTCGTGATTCTTTATAATCATTGGGTCAAGGTCAACTTATACATTTGGTTCGCGTTTTGATTATAAACGTTGGCTTAGGGTTTCTATCAAAAATCTGAATTTTAGCTTTCTTAGACAAATATTCCAATATTTTTGTTGGGTCTCAAAGCGTGTCGATTGAGGTTCGTATCATTTGGTATTAAATATTCCAATATTTTTGTTGGGTCTCAAAGCGTGTCGATTGAGGTTCGCATCATTTGGTATCAGAGCACAGGTTCTAAAATTAGTTTTCTATTCCTTTATCTTTTGTTTCCTGTTATCATCCAATCTTGTTTCT
>NC_134020.1:10044250-10139250 GCF_040712315.1 Castanea sativa
CCATAATAAAAGGACATGAAATATCGTAACTGTCCCAAAAGATGAGCATCAACTATAGTAGAAACATTAACTCGTATTATTCATTCTAGCCATCACATTTTTTTTTTGTGCAAAACTACTTACTCAAACAATTAAATTAAATATATGAGATAGTTTTTTGTCCATATCATCTCTGTAGCCGAAGCTCCTAAAGTGATAAGAAATGTTAAAGAGGAGAACACATTAGTTCATATTTTAACTGTGAAGGAAAAAAATAGATCACTGGAACATTAAGATGAACCTCCAAATGATGTGACATTAGAATTGTAACAACCATCAAGTAATAACAAAATATACATTATGGGTGTTCCTAGCCATTTTTCTCCTTCCAAATATCATTCCCATATTTCTAGATTAAAACAATGACACAAAAGGAGTGTATATAATGGAAAGAATAAGTTGACCTACCACATCCAAAGGCACATAGTAGGCCATTAGATATTTTTATATTCAAACAAACAAATAGGGTTAATTCTAGAAATCCATCATAAACAAAGCGGTACTTTCACTTTGCACTCCAAAATATAAATAACTTTCCATTACCATCCCAATTGCACCTAAACATGGAAATTGCACCCTATATTTTGAATGATGATTAAAATTAACGGTCACACACAATTCACGTGACAGAATAATTAACGATGATTTAGCTATATCTAAACCTTCAGTTTATTTTAATATCATATCTTATGATATTTCAAGTGATGTCAAAGCCATGACTCTACTAGGCAACGATCCAACAGCAGTCTTCAATTGATTCTACAAATACAAAATTTGTATTTAAAGCAACACAAAATACAAATTTGTATTAAAGACACAATTTAAAAACTATAAACACAGTACTTGATCTTATTCAGATAATAAGGAAGTTATAGCATGAAGCTGGTGATTTATAATCTATACAAAATTATAATAAACCAAGTGGGCCTTGGCAAATCTCTCACAAATTATAATAAGATACCTTAGATCTTTAGAACTCAAGCATTACACAATACATACATACATACATACATACATACATACATATATATATATATATATAAACAGTAAAGGGATTCATACTTTGATTTCAATCAATTATTATTTAATACTGCATCAATTCAAGGGGATCCTAAGGTAGGAAGCAATTTGACACCCATTGATTTTAAAACTCCAAAAGCTGTTTAGGTAGCTTCCCCAGTGAGTTAGGCTGCAATGAACTGCACAAATAGGCCTTGATACCAATTGTGCTTTCAGTGTTAGATGCTTAGGTCTTTTTAAGAAATTACACTGCCTCTTTTAGGTTTTTAACTTTGATGTGAATCTTTTTTTTTTATATATATAAATAATTACAATAGGATTTTTTTAGTTAAACTTATGACATTAGTTTCATGATTATAACTCTTATCATCAGTCTAAGATATCAATTAATTTTTTGTGTTGGTAGGATTTGAATTCAAGTTCCTGGTCTAAGGACTAAAAAATTATGAGTTGAATTAATGGGAACCCACAACTTTGATCTAAAAGTTATTTCAGAACAACAGAAACTAAAAGACAAAAGAAAAACAAAAGCTTTCTTCCCCATTTTCTAACAGAATTAGGCCCATGTAAGGGTTCCTTTGCCTTTTTCAGCTTGGAACAGGTTGATAATCTACCATTAAGGCCAGAGAGCTTACATTTTAGAGGCATCCTAACCAAAACCCACCTACGTATCTTCACAAATAAGCTTGAAAGCTTGAGAATAAGTCCAGCAGCCTCAACACCTAAATTTTCTCCCTCAGTCCCTCTTCACTAGCAAAAGATAAACATTTATCATCAACAATAAAATATGAAAAAAGCCCATGCTATTCCCTTATTCCAACTCCCATTCGCCACCCCCAGTCTCGGCCTTTTGATTTCAATTAAGTCTTTCTGGGCCCCACACTAGCTCCCACTCCAAAATTTTCAAATTCACAAATAATAATAAAAATTTCCAACCAAATCCAAAATTATAAAATCTATAGGGCATTAAATAATCAAATAGAAAATAACAAACTAAATCTGAGTTTCCAGCCAGTTATACAACTTCTTAATTGGATGCGTACATAATAATTTAACCAAAATACTTTGTATTTCAAACAACTGGATGATTTCTCATGTAGTTCAAAAGATGGTTTTTGTCTTCAAGGATTGGGTGAATAATTACTTATAAAGAGAAATAGAAAAAAAAAAAATATGAACTTGCCTTTAAAAGTCTTGACAGTCAAACATATAGCTATTACGATAAAAGAGCCTGGATTTTCTGTAAAGAAGTTCTCCTCAACTTGATTTGCAACTGAACCCCAAAGTGTAAGCTATATTTCATTTCCTCTGTTCAAATTTTCCAATGTTACAATGTAAGTTCATATAATATAAGTGCATGTATTGGCTTATCAAAAAAGTAAAAAGTAAAAAGTTCATGTATTGAAAACCAAGTTTGAGATAACCAAGAAACTTAAATATGCAACCATATTCCAATTTCAAATTCTTTCTAGATACATATTACTAATAAATATGCAATAAACAGTACAAAATAAAGGAAAGACTGGTAAATACCTGACTATTCTCGTCTTGTAGTTGTATTACCAAATGTGTGGGCCTCTTTTGCAATGTCAGGCTGGGCCGCCTGCTGCTATACTAGGCCCAAGATTTTCTTCTGAGTTGGAGAGTTGAGACCGGTCCGTGAACAAACCTTCCTGGTCTAGCTTGTGCACAAACAATGCCTTTTGGTAATCAGATCTTTACGGCAGGCAGAACTGTCACGTTAGCTACAGCAGGCAGATATAGTAAAAAAGGACAGGAAACAATAGAGATTTAAACAACATGGTCAGTGGGCCTTAATGTAGGGTGGCCGTTTTACAATATAATATCAGAATAATGAATGTCAGATGGAGAGTCAAGAGCGTATTAAGGAAACAAACGTTAGCCTGCCGCGATGGGCTGTTTTACAGAGCTTGTGTCAGGAAAGGGAACCACTCCCTCAACGCGACTAATTTCTCTGAGGGGAAATTAGCTGCTTTGAAGGAACGGGCCTAAGTGACTTTGGCTGATCGAGATTCTTTGTTTGGTTAACAGAAAGCATGAGTTAGAAGGGGAGAGGGAGATTAATCTATTCGGTGCATGTCAATCACTCCATTCACTCTGTTTCTTTCTTGTGTCTGTTTTCTTTTTCTTTTACTCTTTTTCTTTCTTTCTTTTGTCTTTTCTCTCCTTTCTTCTTTGCGCCCTCTAATTCCCCTGTTTTCTATAATTTTTGCTACTATTTTACAGAGGTTCCCTTTCTCCTGTTTTTCGTTCCCCCCTCTTTTTTCTCCTCCCTGGCCGTTCACTGTAGGATTTCTTATATAACCTCAGTCGTGCTTGGCTTTTTACCCTTTTAGCCCTTAACCGTTTTTGTCTGGCATGGGCTCCTTTGCCGACCGTCACTGATTGGTCAGTTACCCAGCCAGTGCTACCCTGCCTTAGTTAGAGAAGACTTTTTTGTTTTGCTCACTCCCTGTGGCATTCCTATCTGCCACGGTATGAATACCCTCCTTCCCTTTACCCCTCATGGCATGCACCTGGTGGTTTCCACTCATCCTTGCCTCTTTTGGTTCGCATGACTCCCCAGCAGGACATTGCTACCAAAAGGACTTGAGCAGGAAACACAAAAATGTATTTTTCCCCCTCCCCACCGCCAGACCATACCCCCTTACCTCTGACCCATGACCTCACCATTTCCTATATTGGCTGGGTACAGGCTGGTGATGCCTGGGCTTTGCGCTTGCCTTACCTCCATGCTTGTTTAAATCCTGCCCGCTGCTCATCTGTTTGTCGCGGTCTGAATGTCAAACTGCTCAGCCTGCTACTCATTTTTGGCTTCTTTTGGCGTGGGTTATTTCGCCCGACCTTTCTTTTGTGGCTCGCATCTTCTGAGGACTGAGCCATGCTTGTTCATGGGCCATTCCAAGCCTTTTATTCCCAGCCCCTGTTACTTGCTTCCTGCCATGCAATTCTATTGTGCCTACCATGAGGCCTTCTTAACCCCAAGCCTGCCGGGCCACTTTGGACCTTTTCTGTTCATTCTTTCTCCGAAGGCCCAATGATCCCTCTGGGCCCTTTTGCTACTTACGGGCTCCTATTGTCCCACCTACTTCCATTTAGGCATCCTTGGCCCACTTACTCTCTCGGGCGTCCTCGGCCCTTTCTCAATTCTATGTCTCCCATGGGCTTTTACTAACTTCTTGGGTTTCCTCGGCCCAAGCATTTCTCACTTTTCCTTTAGGGCTTATGGGTTTTCCACAGTCCCCTACTTTCTTTACTTGCACTACTTTGGGCCTGCCATAGCGGCTATGGTCCATTCTCACTTTTCCACATCTATACAGCCCATGGGTTCGTGGTTACTTTCTTCCGGGCCTTTTTAGGCCCATTTACTTCTTCCGGATCCATTTATTTGTCTGTTAGACCCACTATTCGTTGTTCCTGTCATTCGCTTAATGGTACTTCCACAATACTTTCCTTAGCCCATGACTTTGGGCCTTCCTCTCTTCAGGGCTTGTCAAAAAATGAGCGTCTACATTTAGGCCCCTGAATGTATGAAATGTTTCCGCAGTTCATACGTGAATAAAGACTTTTCTATACTTTTGGTTTTCCTTTTCTCCTTTTCCTTCGCGGGCTTTTTCGAAAAGTGGACCCCAACCCATACACGTTTCCCCTCCTTTTTTTTTTCCTCCCATGAACAGTGTTGTCTCTTCGACTTTCCTAGTTTAGCAGTTATTCTGAAGTATAGTCTCCGCTTCATTAACTTCTTCCTTCATTTCTGACTGACCCATTGCATCCCTTCGCACCCTTCCCCATAGCACGGGTATTTAAAGCCAAGTCTTTTCAGATTCCGGGTACAAACAATCCTTCCTTTCTCTTTTCTTTTCTGTGCTTCCCTTCCCAATCCCTGCGAGTTTCCTTTTCCCTCAAACTGATACGATATGACTCTGGCAAAAGGTCAATCTTTTTCCCGCCGTAAAGGGAAGGAGATTGCTGATGATCTTGTTATGCACGAAGAGGTCGCCTACTCCGACTCAGATCATTCCGATGAAGAAGCGGAGCGGCGCGACCCTTACAACGAGTGCACACCCCTCCTAGAACCCTGGTACGATGTTCACGGCCATTTTCCTAAGGTTCTTGGGGACTATATGCTGCTGTCGGCGGGCTGCGTATGGCTCGCTCTTTACCGGCGCAGCCCCGATGTCTTTTGGGCTCCCTTGCCCTCTTCGATCTCTAATCTCTCCATCCGCCAGGGGGTTTCACTTCCTGTACCCATTCATTTCGAGTTTGGGTGCGGCGCTGCTTCGGGTTGGAAGGAGTGGGTAGACCGAGAGTTGTCGGACACACACTTCATGGGTTTGCTTCAGCGGGCCGGCGTACTGAAGGCCATCGTTCAATCCCGCTATTTGGCGAACTTTAGGGACTTATTTAACCTCCACCGCTTAATCCGCCGGTGGTGCACCACCACCCATACCTTCTTTCTCTCCTGCGGTGAGATTACCGTAACTTTGGAAGACGTGGCTAACTAGTTGCTTCTGCCCATTCTCGGTGACGTCGATCCTGCCACCCTTGAGCTCTCCGCGAAAGAAGAAGCCATAGAAGCCGAATTGAAGAAGCGAATGAGTGGTAACGCAAAATTGTCGTTTTGGATCAGTTCTCACTCGAAGCTTTCCGCCGCTGCCAACCGCGCAGCCTTTGTAGCATTCTAATTATGTAAGTGTGTTTTTGGTTCTCACCCCCACTATGCCATGAAGCCTCTGTATTTTCGTTTGGCTATTAAGATTGCTGCTGGGGTGAGCCTGCCGCTGGCACCTATGTTCTTGGGGCATCTGTATGTCCAACTAGACATCCTGTGGAGCAACGAGAGTCAGGCGGGCTCTTGTCACTTGATTACTACTTCCGCTCACAGCACCATTTTGCAGCACATGTTGTATGAGCGTTGTGCCAAGCATCTGACTAAGTGTAGGCCCGTGCGCTTTGCTAGAGGGAAGTACAGTTCGTGTCCGGAGATTATTATGGACTTTTGTGGCAGGTTTGATTCGGATTTTCCTTTGGCTTTTCGTTGGGCTGGTTTAAAGCCAATTGGGCATCCTATCATTGAATTATTTGATAAAGGAATTGGGTTTTCTTGGAGGGCGTATAGGGATTTAGGCAAGGGTTATACATGTATGGATTCCGTTATGGGTACTTTTACTGATATTGTTGGCACCACCACCCCGTTGACTGAGTTTGATGAGAGGGGCATAACATATTTGGTAGCCAATGCTGAGTGGTTACCTTACTTGGCCAATGAAGGTGTCAGGTATGTACATTATCCTGCCAATCGTGTGCGAAGGCAATTTGGACTTGACCAAGACATTCCTGATGGTTTGTCTTTTCTTGTGGAGTCCCCAACTTCTATCCGACCTTTCCTGCGGCATACTGCCTTCGAGTTCTGGAGCCAACACTTCACAACCGTTACTATCCCAGGTTCTCAGAGGGAAGGTATGTGTACCGCTGCTATGCATAGGTACTGGCAAGCAGTGATGATCTCGTTTAAGAAAGAGGTCTTGGGTAGCCGTGGGTTCTCCCTTATTCCGCCTAGTGGGCTTAGCATGGTTGTCTCCACCAATCCCCGCTTGCTTTTGCCCTCTACATCTATGCGGGCTTATGTTAGGAAGCAAAGCCATTCTGCCATATTTGAGTGGGTTGAGGAGGAGCAAGGGTGGTATTGGCATGATGGTGATTACCCCACAAGCTGGGAAAAGAGGGTGAAGGTGATCAATGTTCCTGTGCCGGCAAAGAAGAGTTCTGCTAAATCCAAGCCTGCGAAGAAGAAGGTAGGCGATGATTCCTCTGAGACTTGCTTAGATATTTTTCCCTTCGAAAGTGATGTGCCTCCTATGAGTGATGTAGTGTTGGAGAGCACCACTCCTCCCCTTGTTCACACCCGCTCCAGTAAACGTTCCGTCGCAGGCAGGACCAAGCCTGCCATTCCTCGGCCCTCTACTGACGCTCCTCCCTCTAGTAGGACACGAGGCAGTAAAAGGAAAACTTCTCCCCCCCAAGCGCCCACCACTACCGAGCGGAGGGTATGTCGCTTCTAACTCTCTTCCTTATTCTTTGTCGTTTTCATTTAGAACTTCTTTCTACGGCTAATCCGTGTTGGCTTGTTCCCTTTACTTTATTTCTTCTTTTGTAGTCAAAGTACAAGGAGGACTCGTCTGCTACCCGTCTCATTCCGCTGGATGAACCTGAGCTTGAGGTATGACTTCTTCCCTTTTATTCCTTTATTATTATTATTATTATTTATTTATTTTTTTTAATTCCTGTGTCTCCAACTTTCATCTTTTTTTTTTTTCTTTTTATGTTGACCCTCAACCCATCTCCTTGTACCGTCCCACGGCCGTAGAGATTTTTGCCTCCCAGGGCGTTCCAACGAAGGGTTTCTTTGATGGGGCGGAAGCGGTGTTTCCTGCTGGAACCCCTGCTACTCCTGCTGTTCCACCGGGAGTTCCTGCTGAGGGGGTCAGTGAGACCGTTATTATTCCTGCTTCGACGCCCACTTCCCAGGAGAAGGGTTCTCTTGCTGCTGTTGTTCAAGCTGAGGCTACTTCCCTGGCTACGCCGCTCATCATCTCCACTAATGACCCTTTTGCATCTCTATCTCAGGCCGTGAGGGATGGTTCTTCTTTGGTGGTCACCCTTTCCTTCATTCCTGATTCTGCCACACGCGGTCCTGCCGTAGACTTATCCTCCGAAGAATCCAAGGATATCCTAGAGGATTCTGATGATGAACCGGCTAGGAAGAAGAGAGTCTCAGAATTTGAAGGAAAGGAGGAAAGTTTCGGGCACGGAGTTGAATACTTGGGTACGTATTTCCATATGTCGCCAAACTTCCTTCCCTCTTTCTTCTTGTTATCTCTCTTCTACACATAATATTCTTCCTGCTATGGTTCCCTGTTATATATATATATATATATATATATATATATATGTATATTTTTTTTTTTTTGCATGCCCATTCCTTCTTATTGCAGAGACCTCCGAAGAACAAGAAATGGCAACGGACAAAGATATGCCTACTGAAACTACTTCTGCCACACCCACAGCACCCGTTTCTGCCATTCCTACAGCCCCCACTCCCGTAGGCCCTAGTAAGTCTTTTTTTTTTTTCTTCATTCGTTGTGTGTTTCAATTTACTTAGTCATGTGTTCTTATTCCGCTTCTGGTGCCGTCTGCCAGGTTTACTCCCTATCGTTCCTTCTCAATTTAAAGTGGGTAGTAGTTCTGCCACAGCACCTAATCCAGCGAGTGAGGCCGCGGCTTTCTTTACCCAATTTGATTAGCATGAGGTCAACGACCTCGGTCCAGAAGATTTCTGGGGTTTTGGGCCTCCCTGTGTTGATTTCCATGGCTTTAGGGTTCCTGAGAATTGCGCCTCCCACCTCAAGGCAATTTATAGCAGCCGCGGTGACTTCATGCGGGAGTTCAGGTTTGGCCGTTCTACCAGAGAGCATTTTCTGAAGTTGCTGGGCAATGTGATAAATGATGTTGAGCACAACTTTGTTGACACTATCTCGACCGAGAGGATTCTTCAATGGAGGGTAGCGATTCAGGAACTTGTCAGCGTGGGGTTCGCCGTGGGGTTTGTTTTGGACCATCTTCATGAGATTGCCCGTGCTTATTTCATGAGGAAGGTTCAGCTTGCCATTGAAGCTATTGATGCGCATCTTGAGGTTCTGCGGAAGGAGGTGGCAGACTTGGAGGGTCGTCGTGAGCGCCTCGTTTCTGGCACTGATGGTTTTAGCCTCTTTGGTGACCAGACTCTCATCTCCGGCCTCCATTGATGTGATCCTAGTTTCTTTTCTGTTTAATCCCTTTTCGTATTTCCCTTGTTGTTGTTGTTGTTTTTTTTTTTGTGCACTTATCTGGCGGGTTTGCCATAACTTGGGTTTTGTAACTATGCGATGCTACTGCCTTAGCTACTTATTATGACATGGGATGTTTTTTATAATGCCTCATAACTTTTCATTACATATTCATGAAAGCATATTACAATCCTTTGTTTTGTGACATGGCCACTTGGAAAGATAAAAGGAAACAAAGGAAAATATCAGAGAAAGAAAAAGAAAAAGAAAAATGACATTCTAGAGTGGTTTCGTGACCTTTCACTCTTCTTCTTTCTACGCATGATAATGCTTTAGCCATTTCCCATTAATTGGGTCCATCAAGTCCTTGCCATCTATCTGAGTTAGTCGGTAATATCCAGTGGGGTGTGCCTCCCTCACCACAAATGGTCCCTCCCATTTAGGTGCAAATTTAGATGGTCCTGCCATGCCTCTTCTCACATAATCCACTACTTTCAGTAAGAGTTGCCCTTCCACGAATACCCTTTCTTTGGTCATCCTGCCGTAGGCTTCTGTCATCCTTTGCCTGTATCTGCGGCTATGTTCCTAAGCTTCTTCTCTCTTCTCATCGAACCCTTCCAGGTCCTCATATCTTTCTGCTGTAAAGACTTCTTTCTCTTTTTCCCTTTCTTTCATTTGCATAACACGTAGGGAGGGGGTCATTATTTCTGTCGGACCCATCACTTCCGTTCCGAAGACTAGAGAGAAAGGCGAAAATCCTGTGGCTGACTTTGGTGAATTCCTGTAGGCCCAGAGGGCATCTGGCAGGTGCATTACCCATCCTCCTGTATACTCCTAGCTCATTTTACTGATGATTTTTATGAGAACCTTGTTCGTCGCCTCCGCTTGCCCGTTTTCCTGCAGATAATAGGGCGATGATCGATGGTGTTTAACTTGGTAGAATTCCAGCATTTTCCTTACATCGTTGTTGACAAATGGTGTGCCATTGTCGCTAATAATTCTATGGGGCACTCCGAATCTTACTATTATATTTTCGTTGATAAAGTTTCCCACTGCCCCCTAGTAGCTTTACGAAGTGGCACTGCTTCTGCCCACTTGGTGAAGTATTCCGTGGCGACCAGGATCCATATGTACCCACGTGATGGTGGGTTAACGAGCCCCACCAAATCAAGCCCCCAAGTGTGGAATGGCCACGGGGTGACCATACTGTGCAATTGCTGCGGGTGGGTGTGGATCAAGTTGGCCTGTACTTGGCAGCTATGGCATTTTTTTACAAATTCTACTATCTTCTTCATGGCAGGCCAGAAGTAACCCATCTGCAGCAGGCACCTGTATAACTTTTTCTTTCTTTGATGCTCTCCACATTCTCCTGCGTGCACTTCCTTTATCATACTTTTTGCTTCTTCGGGGCCCAGATAGCTCAGTGGGTCTCTATCATATCCTTCTTTGAAAAGGACCCCGTTGTGCAAAAAGTAGTGTGTTACTAGCCTTTTGAGCTTATAACGCTCATTGTGCTTCTGCGGCAGGACGCCTTCTGCTAGGTATTGAGTGAATGGCTCCCTCCAATCTTCGCTGGCAAACACAACATAACTTTCCTCCCCGTCAACCGCAAGTCGACAGGTTTCACATTGGACTTGGACTTGGTCCACATCTTTCCCCATACTGGGCCAATAAAAACTTGCCCTTTGGAGTTTGCAGTAGAGGCTGATCTCTCCGCAGGATCCGCAGGTCTTCTCGTGCATTTCTTTCAGCTTTCTCTGGGTCTCTTTTTGCCCCACGCAATTTGACGGGATCCCTCCTGGCATCCTGCGGTACAGTTCTCCTCCTACCAGAGTATAGTCTTTTAACATTTTCAACTCTGCAGGCTCGCCTTCCTTGATTAGAACCTCCCTTACGGGATTTCGCCAATCCTCTTCACACTATTCTTCCCAGAACTTTTCCTTCAAAACTTCTATAATTGATTCTTTTCTCTTGCTGACTTCTATCTTGGCACTATTTCCTTCAAATATTATTTGTGAGCCTAGCGCGGCCAACGCATCTGCGAATCGATTCTCACCTCTCGGCGCATGTTCTATTTCAAAGGTTGAAAACCTTTCTTCTATCTTCTGGGCCATCGCTCGATAAGGAGCTAGGTTGGGTTCCTTCAAGGAGAAGCTCCCTTTGGTCTGGCAGACCACCAAGTTTGAATCTCCCACCACCTTCAAGTGCTTGACCCCCATCTCAAGGGCTTTGGCTAACCCAGTTAAGTAGGCCTCATATTCTGTCGTGTTATTTGAGCAGGGAACTCCAGCTTGAATGATAGTGCTACAGCCTCGTTTTCTTCGTGATATAGAACTACTCCCACCCCCCTGATTGGGCGGTAGAAGACCCGTCAAACTTCATCAACCACCGTTCCCCAACTTCTTCTGCCGTAGCCACTTCCTCGGGGACTCTGTCATCTAATGGAAATTCTTCTTCTCCTAGGAATTGTGCTAGCAAATCCGCTATAGCCTGGCTCTTTACTGCTTTGGGCATTCCTGCTTTTAGATCGTATTGTAATAGTTGCAGCAACCATTGGGATATCCTACCGGAGAGGATGGGTTGTTGCAATAAGGCTTTGATAGCATGAGACTTAGTCATCAGCCACACCTCATAAGCTAGGAAATAGTGTCGCAACCTCTGCGAGGCGTACACAATTGCTAAACATGCCTTTTCTGTCCTCGGATAACGAGTTTCTGCATCTTTTAGGGCCCGACTGATGTAGTATACTGGCTGTTCTACCCCATTTCCATCTTCCTGAGTGATCAGTGCACCCACGGCGCATTGGTTGGTGGCTAAGTATAATAACAGTGGCTTCTTGCAGACTGGGGCTTACACAGTAGGGAGGTTTATCATAATCTGCTGCAACCTGTTAAAGGCTGCCTGTTGTACCTCCCCCGTTCAAAGTTTTGCCCCTTTTTAGTAATTTCCCGAAGGCAGAGGTGATGGATGCTAGCCCTGGGATGAATCTTCGAATGTATGAGACCTTCCCTAAGAAGCTTTTCAACTCCTTTACTGTAGCTGGAGGTCTCATTGTGGCTATGGTTGTAGCCTTGCCTAGGTCCATATCTATTCCTCTACTATGGACCAGAAAACCCAGGAACTTCCCTGAGGATACTCCAAACATTTGAGGGGATTCATTCTAAGTTTGAAGGTCCTACACCTTTCAAACACCTTTCTCAACACTTGAATGTGCTCCTCCCGCTGTTCTAATTCTCGATGCATCATGTCATGGAAAATGGCCGTCATTGACCTTTGATAAGTTGCACCTGCGTTCTTCAACTCGAATGGCATTACTGTGTAGTAAAAGCTGCCTATGGGTGTTCTGAAGGCAGTCTTCTCCACATCCTACGGCACCATCCTGATCTGGTTGTACCCACTGAACCCATCCATAAAGGAGAACATGGCATTTCCTGCTGCAGAATCTATCAATAGGTCCATGTTTGGCAGCGGGAATTCATCCTTTGGGTAGGCTTTATTAAGATTTCTGAAATCTACACAACACCTTATCTGCCCATTCTTCTTCTTTACTGGCACAATGTTGGATAACCATCGTGGATGTTGAATGGGTTTAATGAATCCTGCGGCCAACAACTTCTGTACTTCCTTGACTATTTGTTCCTCTATTTCGGTATGGAAAATACTGGCCTGGCCTCCGGGTCCACTTTCAACGTGTGCACTACTAACCCAGGATCCAATCCTGGCATTTCACTATAATTCCATACGAAAACATATTTGTATTCTTTTAATAATAGTACGAACTCCAACTTTTCTCTTTCTGACAACTTTGAACTGATTAAAATGGGCCTTGGCTCCTGCGGGCCGGATCCCAAGTCGACTTCCTCCGTCTGTTCTTCTGCTGTAACTTACGCATCCTTGTCCACCGCAACCTCCTCGTTTCTTTCGTCACAATTTCCTTCTTCCGAGTCTTCCTGAGCTACGCAACATATCAAGCTTTTGCGCTGCTCTTCACTCCTGGGCCTACTTATGTCTCACTCATGAGCCCCACACGCCTTCATAATTTATACACAATCCTGTCGTCGGGTCCTCGAACCCTGACGCATCGTGGTGTATCGTCAAGCTCTGCGGCAGGCGCTTCCTTTCTTTTCTACTTCTGAGAGAGTAACTCCCTTAGATCAGGTTCTAGGTCGTCTCGAACGTCTTCCCACCTAGGGACAAAAGTACCCCTTGGTTTTGATACTGAGCTTTCCCCAGACGGTGCCCATTGGTCGTAAAACATTGTTTCCACTAAATGAGCCTCTTCCTACTCAAATGGTGATGGGTTTGCCGCTATACATATATGCGGCCATTCAGCCTTCCCTTTACTCACTGGTGATAAGTGGATGGTACCAACCGGTGCTTGTGCAGCCATGGCCTTCCTAGGAGCACATGGTATGAACCCTCTGT
Source organism: Castanea sativa (assembly GCF_040712315.1). NCBI lineage: Eukaryota > Viridiplantae > Streptophyta > Magnoliopsida > Fagales > Fagaceae > Castanea > Castanea sativa. Next base: position 10,057,582 of record NC_134020.1, read on the forward strand.
CTTTACTACGTGGAACCGGGCTAAAGAGGCTATAGGACCTACTTTTAACCACAGTTGGATATGACCAGCAGTGTACTCTCCACTCCCACCGAACCCTGTTACCTCCATTGGGCACCCTTGGATCTTTCTCTCTAAGATTCCTGCTGCCTGCAGGGTGCTCAAAGGTACCAAGTTACCAAGGCGCCAGTATCCACCAAGGCTCTCTTGATGGGGATCTGGTTTATAGACGCAGCCAAGTAAAAGGGTCTCTTGTGGTCAGGATAGCCCATTTCCATATATCCATCACTGAAGATGATTTCGGTTGACTCTTGAAGGAGAGCCCTATCTTCTGTACCTTCTGCTGACAAGCATTCTATTCCTGCCCCAGAAGCGATGCTTACTAGAGCCTCTGTGGTCGTCTTTCATTCCTTCGCTGTGAGACCTAGCTGGTTGAACAGATTTTTGAACTTAGAGCTTCTCTATAAAGTGGTGATAGCCGTGGCAGGCAGGGTTAGGTTTTCCTCCTCGTCTTCCCCAGGGTCCGCATAGATTACCACCGCTGCTACGCCTTTCCCTTTGTGGTTCGGGAGTGGGTTCCTCTGATCTTCTTGCTGCGTCAGCTCTAGGGTCCCTTCTTTGATCCTTCGATGCACCAGCCTACGGAGTGCCCAACATTCTGCCGTAGGATGTTGCACATAGTTGTGCAGGCGACAGAAGCGTGGGTTCCTTCGTTCCTCTGCTGTGGGCTCCCTGGCAACTTGATTAGGCTTAAAAATCCCATCTGCTATCCACTTATCTAAAAGAACGTCCAATTCTTTAGGAGTACATGGTATTGGCGGAGGGGTATCGTATTCCCTCCCGTCTGTCTTTCTCTTCCTTTCATTGGTGGATGCTGCCATGGCCTGTGGGGCACTCCTTTTGTCGGAACTTGGCTTCACTGATTGGGCGGTCTTCCTGGCTTTTTGTAATAGTTGTGCAAACTGGGAAATTTCCAAGTTTTCCAGAACAGCTCTGTATTCTCTGATCATATTCGTCATACACATCTCCACCAATGTCTTGTCCTCGCAATGGTCATAGCAATCCAGCGTTATGTCCCTGAATCTTTTGATGTATTCCATCAAGTCTTCTCGGTTTTTCTACTTAATAGCTTGCAAGGTGGCAAGTGTTACTGTTTCCTCTCCATGGAAGTACTTAGTACAAAACACATCCACCATATCATCCCATGTTGGGATAGATCCTAGCTTCAGACCGATGTACCAAGTGTAGGCACGGTCGCATTGTGATTTCGAAAACTCACGCAGGCACAAGTCCTCATCTGCCGCATACAGGCCTAGAGTATTGATAAATTTGCACACTTGCTCTACAGCACTCCCCTTTCTGCCGTCATATTGTGCAAAGGTGCGTGGCTCGTATCTTTCTGGATATGGCTTGCTAAGCACGCTTAATGGATAGGGGGTCTGCGTGCGTAGAACCTTTCTTTGGGTGCTCTAGCCCTCTCTTGTTCTAAGAGGGTTGCCACCTCGGCCATGGTGATATAGCATTGTCCTTCTATTTGCGGGATGCCTCCGACTGGCGTCTCTTCAGCCACATGCTCGGGGTCATGCTGGCTTCCTTTTTCCTTAGTCTTTTCAGCCTTTAACTGGCGTATTTCCTCCATCATCTGCTGCTGTGAGTGTTGTAGTGCTTGCAGCACCTCGACAAAAGCATTGATCCCGTCAGCGGGATTCCTTGCCTGCGGTTGGGGCTCAACCCCTGGATCATTGATGTTTTCTGCTTGGTTGGGTTGATGAGGCATTGCTGGCCTTGACTTAGCCTGCGAGGGGATAGCGCTCATATTGCGTGTTGTTCTGGATCTTGGCGGCATTTGTTTGCGAGGATCTCTGTATCTGTCTGCTTCCCAACTCCCTAGTGAAGTCACCAATTTAAATGTGTGGGCCTCTTTTGCAATGTCAGGCTGGGCCGCCTGCTACTATACTGGGCCCAAGATGTTCTTTTGAGTTGGAGAGTTGGGACCAGTCCGGGAACAAACCTTCCTGGTCTGGCTTGTGCACAAACAATGCCTTTTGGTGATCAGATCTTTACGGTAGGCAAAACTGTCACGTTAGCTATAGCAGGCAGATATAGTAAAAGAGGACAAGAAACAGTAGAGATTTAAACAACATGGTCAGTGGGCCTTAATGCAGGGTGGTCGTTTTACAATATAATATCAGAATAATGAATGTCAGATGGAGAGTCAAGAGCGTATTAAGGAAACAAACGTTAGCCTGCCGCGATGGGCTGTTTTACAGAGCTTGTGTCAGGAAAGGGAACCACTCCCTCAACACGACTAATTTCTCTGAGGGGAAATTAGTTGCTTTGAAGGAACGGGCCTAAGTGACTTTGGTTGATCGAGATTCTTTGTTTGGTTAATAGAGAACATGAGTTAGAAGGGGAGAGGGAGATTAATCCATTCGGTACATGCCAATCACTCCATTCACTCTGTTTCTTTCTTGTGTCTGTTTTCTTTTTCTTTTACTCTTTTTCTTTCTTTCGTTTGTCTTTTCTCTCATTTCTTCTTTGCGCCCTCTAATTCCCCTGTTTTCTATAATTTTTGCTACTATTTTACAGAGGTTCCCTTTCTCCCGTTTTTCGTTCCCCCCTCTTTTTTCTCCTCCCTAGTCGTTCACTGTAGGATTTCTTATATAGCCTTAGCCGTGCTTGGCTTTTTACCCTTTTAGCCCTTAACCGTTTTTGTCTGGCATGGGCTCCTTTGCCGACCGTCACTGACTAGTCAGTCACCCAGCCAGTGCTACCCTGCCTCAGTCAGAGAAGACTTTTTGTTTGGCTCACTCCCTGCGGCATTCCTACCTGCCACGAGATGAATACTCTCCTTCCTTTTACCCCTCACGGCATGCACCTGGTGGTTCTCACTCATCCTTGCCTCTTTTGGTTCGCATGACTCCCCAGTAGGACATTGCTTCCAAAAGGACTTGAGCAGGAAACACAAAAATAGATTTTTCCCCCTCCCCACCGCCAGACCATACCCCCTTACCTCTGACCCATTACCTCACCATTTCCTATATTGGCTGGGTACAGGCTGGTGATGCCTGGGCTTTGCGCGTGCCTTACCTCCGTGCTTGTTCAAATCCTACCTGCTGCTCATCTGTCTGCCGTAGTTTGAACGTCAAACTGCTCAGCCTGTTGCTTATTTTTGGCTTCTTTTGGTGTGGGTTATTTTGCCCGACCTTTCTTTTGTGGCTTGCATCTTCTGAGGACTGAGCCATGCTTGTTCATAGGCTGTTCCAAGCCTTTTATTCCAAGCCCCTGTTACTTGCTTCCTGCCACGCAATTATGTCATGCCTGCCATGAGGCCTTCTTGACCCTAAGCCTGCTGGGCCACTTTGGACATTTTTAGTTCATTCTTTCTCCGAAGGCCCAATGATCCTTCTAGGCCCTTTTGCTACTTGCGGGCTCCTATTGTCCCACCTACTTCCATTTGGGCGTTCTTGGCCCACTTACTCTCTCGGGCGTCCTCGGCCCTTTCTCAATTCTACGTCTCCTATGGGCTTTTACTAACTTCTTGGGCTTCCTCGGCCCAAGCATTTCTCACTTTTCCTTTAGGGCTTATGGGTTTTCCACAGTCCCCTACTTTCTTTACTTGCACTACTTTAGGCCTGCCGTAGCAGCTATGGCCCATTCTCACTTTTCCATATCTATACAGCCCATGGATTCGTGGTTACTTTCTTCCGGGCCTTTTTAGGCCCACTTACTTCCTCATGATCCATTTATTTGTCTATTGGACCCACTATTCGTTGTTCCTGCCACTCGCTTAATGGTACTTCCACAATACTTTCCTCAGCCCATGACTTTGGGCCTTCCTCTCTTTTGGGCTTGTCAAAAAATAAGCGTCTACACCAAATAACCTAGATAACAAAATGCCAAATCCCTGCATGCAAAACAGTAAAAATCCAATTTTCAACCAACGTTCAAGAAACATTAATAGAAGAGAAATAGTGCAGTGCAGAAAGTTTGAAACAGTGCAGTGTAGTGCAGATTCTAATGAAACAGTCCAGTGTAGATTTTTGTGAAACAGTGCAGTGCAGAGCAAATTTTAGTTGTAAAAAAGTGCAGATTTTAGATGTAAAACACAGATTTTATGTTGATTCAGATTTAAACTCACTAAAAATTGAAAATTCAGATTTAATTCCCCTATAGTTTTTACAAAACCATCTCAAGCAAGGTAGTCCCAACAATTTTCCTGACTTTCTCATGAATCGAGTTTCTAAGATAGGACGGTATTAGACATCCAATTAAATGAGCAAAAACCCAAAATCAATGTCATTGTCAACATGAATTACCAAGAATTAAAAAACTTGCCAAAAAATTAAGATTATCTAAATAGGTAGCTTATTGATATAAATCATGCTCTTAATTGCATATGGTCTCCCAATCAATTTAAACACTCTTATACTTCTACAATCTCCAAAAAATTGGGTCACATGGTCTACAAAAAATCTACCCATCCAATTTTCTCACCGCTAATATCTTATTCTTTATTAGAGAGAAGTGTTTTAGTAAGAGGTAATTACCATAATGCAATCAAACTAAAAAGAATTTGCAACCCCAATCCATGCTTAAAAAATCCAAAAAGAAACCTAAGAAATCCAAACTATTCTAAGTCTGAACTTAAAACAGTCAAAACATAAACCATGAAGCTATATTTTTTCTGCAAAAAAACATTAATAGCTTTTTAGTTGGGTGTAAAGAACCTAAAATGAAATAAATTGAGATCCTCCATTTATAAAATGCTTTTTGAGCTACTGTGCACTAAATTAAATGGATCAAGATCCTCCATTTGCAAAATTGATATAACAGATTTAGTGATATATGCCAAATGTGTTTCCGTTCATGTTCACTTACTTTTCTAACCAATGAATATTCATAATTGGGAGAAACCCAACATCAGAATCAGTACAGAGAAATTATAATCAACATTAACATTCAAACTCTCTCATGTTCCTTCAATCAAACTATAAAAAACAGAATACTGATTTAAAACAGCAACCATATATTTACTATGTGTTTAGAAGAGAGTATACCCAAACAACCTTCAAGGATCCTTTGTTGTTTCTTAAAATAATCAGCTACTCAGTTTCCTTTTCCTACAATTAAATGCATAAGATGAATGAATGCATCAAAAATCATCAAATTTTGATTTTTCTTTTACTTTCCAAAGGAGCTTAACATCAACTATGTCAACGAATAAGAAATTGTTCAATGATATTAAAACTTCGTCCCATAAAAGAAGATTTAAAACAACAACCATATATTTGCTGTGTGTTTAGAAGAAATTTAGCAATTTAGCATATACATATACCACCCTATTACTTGGATTACACACATAAGAAATTTCAATAAAGATCCCAAGACAAAGGAACGAAATTGATAGTATGTATAGGAATGTGTTTGCGGTTTAATTAAAATCACATGTTAAAGCTCATCTAATCTAATTATTAGCCAACCTTTGGATTTTTACTTCAGTAGTTATTTACCCGATAAAGATTGAAGCCATGGGTCTGAGGAAGCCGCATTTACCCAACAAAATATTTTAAGCCGCATCAGACTACGTGGCATGTGGGTGGTTTGTGGCTTGCGGTAGTGGTCTTTGTCGTGGGTCTGAGGAAAGGGATATCTATTGGTTTGTGGGTATGGTAGGTTTTGATTCTTTGGATGCTTTGTCGTGGGTCTAAGGAAGGAAATCTCTACGATGGTTGGTGGTCTGCATTTTGGAGGAAGGAGAAGTGGTCTTTGCCGTGGTTCTGAGGAAGGAGATCTTTGTTCTAAGGAAGGAGATCTTTGTTGGTTTGTGGGTATGGTGGGTATGGTGGGTTTTGATTGAGGAATATGTGGGTTTGGTGTCTTTGCCGTGGGTCTGAGGAAGGAGATTTGCCGTGGGTCTGAACGTTGGGGGAGCTAGTAGGAGAGGAGCTTTGGGTTGAGGGACTGGTAGAAGGAGCTTTGTGGGTATAGTGTCTTTGCTGTGGGTTTAAGGAAGGAGATTTGCCATGGGTCTGAACGTTGGGGGAGCTGGTAGGGGAGGAGCTTTGGGTTGAGGGACCGGTAGAAGTAGCTTAAGGCATGAATTTTGGAGAAAGAGAAGGCAGAGTGTATATTGGGTTTGGGTTTTAGAAAAGCTCTTGTGTTTAATTATTTATTTATTTTTTAGCTTTAGAAAAGTTTTTTTGGTTTTTTTTTTAATATTGTGCTGACATGGAAAATTGTGGGAGTTTCAGAGGTTTCAGTTATATATATATATATATATATATAGATGATGTTGGTACTACTTAATGTGATAATGAAATTGTCAAATGTGAATAAAAAATAAGGAAACTGCCAAATATGACAAAAGTACGATCATATGTGATGTTGGTTTCGCCTAATGTGACCATAGAACTGTCAAATATGAATAAAAAAACAATGGAACTATTGAATATGACAAAAGTTCGAGCATATGTGATGTTAGTACTTTCTAATATGACAATGGAACCATCAAATTTGAGAAAAAAAAAGGAGAACAACCAAATTTGACAAAAGTATTGTCACATGTGAAGTTGGTATTGTTGAATGTGACAATAGAACCATCAAATGTGAGAAAAAATAAAGGAATCGTCGAAAGTGACAAGAGTACAGTCACATATGATGTTAGTATTGTACAATGTAAAGATGGAATCGTTAAATATGAGGAAAAAAAAAAGGAAACCACCAAATGTGACAAAAGTACTATCAAATGTTATGTTGGTACTAACGAATGTGACAATAGAACCATCAAGTGTGAGAAAAAAAAAATGAACCACTAAATGTGACAAAAGAACAGTCACATGTGATGTTGGAACTATACAATAGGAGAATGAAACCGTGATATTTAATTACCTGGTATAACTACTAGTGAGTATCTGGTACCATATAATTACCCTATTATGAATATGAAAGATGGGTAATTTTATTGTATCCCTTTTTTTTGGGGTATAGTACCCACTAGTAGGCAAACTACTATACCAAGTTACTAAATCCTCATATTTGACGGTTCTATTATCATATTTTGCAGCTCTAACATCACATGTGATAGTTCTTTTGTCATATTTGGTGGGTTCTCTTATTTTTTTCTCACATTTGACGGTTCCATATTTACATTGTACAATTCCAACATCACATTTAATAATACTTTTGTCACATTTGATCTGAAAGAACCACATGAGATTTGATGGTTCTATTCTCATATTATGCAATTCTAATGTCATATGCACCTGAGATTTATTTTTTTTGAGAAGATCAGTTGAGTTTGGGAGGGCGAGAGAGAAAACTGATAGGATCTGGTTATATTATTTTTTGCTTTTATATGCTAACTTGTCTTATTGGGTAATTGGGTATCTCACTAAAATTGAATAAACGGTCAAGATTAAAAACCATTAATTTTGATGGTCAAGGTTTCGGGGGTGGGTACCATAGCCACTAAAAAACATAAGGGTACCGACCCATGAAAGATACGTTGTTGTTGTTGTTGTTGTTGTTGTTTTTAAGTTATTAGTTAAAAAGGAAAAAGAGAAAGGGTTGGGGTTTGCAAATGGCGATGGCGGCGATGGCGAGGAGCACATTGGTAAAAAAGTACCTGAGGGTGAACGTGGGCGCGGATTCTTCGCCCTTCAATTTCAATGCCATACGGCGCCGTTTCTTCTCCGAGGAAATCAGGACCTCCTTCAAATCGGAGGTCACCGATCGTGTCATCTCCGTCGTCAAAAACTTCCAGAAGGTCGATCCTTCCAAGGTTAGTGGGGGAGTCAAGAAATGAAATCTGTCTGCAAAGAAAGCTATTATTATTATTATTATTATTATTATTATTATTATTTCTATTTGTTACTTCCAAACCCTAATTAATTTCGAAACGAAATCTGTTAGTGAAGGAATGAATATTTTTGGTCTGAAAGAAATAACTCACCCAAATCAAATGGCATGGCATGGCATGGCATCGGGGACTGTGTTACTGTTTCCTATAGCCAAATCAAATAACGAAGGAATATTTTCATAGTGAGTCCTGGCTCAAATCCACTCCCAACCAAATGAGAACATGAATTCAAAATCCAATGGAAATAAAAACCTTATTTGATCTAATGTTTATGTTTTTGAGGTCAGGTACCGTATGGGTCACTTAAAATTACTACATATTTTGGCACGCTCTCTAAAAAGGTTGGGCTAATGTTTTCAACAAACCTCCCATGGCCTTTTGTATTTGTATTTGTATGGCCCGTCATAGCATTCTGATTCTCTTTTGTCTGCAGCTAGTGTACTGTAGGGGTGGTTTTTGCATTTTGCAATAAGGTGCCTGGATTTACAACTTTCTTTAAGAATGTAGTTTGCAAATGATTATACTCTTTTGTGAGCTCTAGAGATGGTGAATCATGTGTTTTTTTGGGAGGTTGTATGATGATCTAGTTCTCGTGTTCCTTGCTAATAATAGCTCTCTCTCTTTTTTGTGAAGAAGAAGATACTCCAGTACTCCACCATGTACTCATTTATTATAGACTATGTTTTGCTTTTGCTTTTTTGGCAGGAGACCTTCCTCTTGAATTTAACTACCATCTGGTCATGCCTATATTTAGTATCTACTCAATTTAATTAATATGGGCTGATGAAGACAGGGTACTGATGCCTTAGTACAAAATATTCTAACTAGCTTTGATTTTGGTTGTCAGCAGATTTAATACTCGGAGGACCTAGAATTACATTCCTTCCAAGTGTGTTTTGTTTAGCTTGTTTTGATTATGTGCAGAAGTACAATTGTACCTAAAAAATGATAATTTATAAAGCTGTGTACCATGTTAGACAAAGATGAATATTGTTCCATACGTTCCTCGCTTTGATGACCCGTAAAGCCACCTCTCCAACAAGCTAGGTGCTCTTTCACTGAGAAAGGCATAGCCCAAGAGAGACCAAATAAAGAGAAAACCATAGACCACAAGTTCATTGCAATAGCACAGTCTTCATCCATTTTGCACATGCAGCACCAGTCAACAATGGTGAATTTTCTCTTCCGAAGATTATCCATAGTTTTACCATGGGCTGCTGTCCAAGCAAAAAAAAACCCTCCTTAGTAGGGTCTTTAGTCTTCCAAATAGCTTGCTAGTTGGTTTGAATAAGTAACTGGCTTGCTAGTGATGAAAGGCTTCATATGTCCAAGGAAACCTTCTATGAACTTGCACTTTCATAACAAGGTTTGACGCTGCTAATTTCATCTTACGAAATATAGTCGTCTTCATATCTGGTCAAACTTCCCAATTCCAGTTTATTTGATATTGAGTGAAGACCATTTCTAGTCTGTAACTTATATTTTCAGTTTATATCTATCTTGATCTCCAATACAATGGGTTTGATTTCAATTAGTAGGGACTGGGAAAAAATTCTTTATTGAGTAGAGTCTTGTGTTTGAGGCAGTTTTATGGTCATCCTTGCCAAATCGTTCTTCGTTTTCCTCTTGGTTTAAAGTATTAACCAATGGAAGCATTCCATTATATATTGTGGGGAACCTTATATCAAGAAATGGAGAAACTATTGGCTCTACTATTTATCATCCTAAAGGGACAATAGGTTGCATGGAGACATACCGATCATTAGTATCTGTTTATTTGTTTGTTTTTATTTTTTATTTTTACACCTGTGTTTATTTTACTGCTCGTTGTAATTATGGTTTGTTTTGGTGTGGCAGGTCACACCAAATGCCAATTTTCAGAATGATCTTGGATTAGATAGCTTAGATTCTGTAGAGATCGTGATGGCACTTGAAGAAGAATTTGGGTTTGAGATCCCTGATAAGGAAGCAGACAAGATCAATTCCATCAATCTTGCTGTTGACTTCATTGCTTCTCACCCTCAGGCAAAGTAGAGGGAATCTATGAAGCCTCATAATTTTCACATGTTTTCTGTGAGAAATTAGCTATGAGTAGAAATTTCGGATATTTGAAACTTCTATTTCTTTTTTGCCTTTTGCGAAATACTTCTTGGTTTTCGAGTACTTTTAGTTCCTGTTTAAGGGGTATATTTTGGGCATGTGCCAACTTCAATTCTGTTTCTCTAGTTGATGGAAACTGAGTGTAATGAGCTAAGCTAGTGGTTGAAAATTGCTTTATCGATGACGATGAATCATTTTAATAAAAACAATGTAGGTTACTGTTTATTGTGAAGCCTCAGTTGCTTGGAAAATTTAATATATCTGAAATACTCTGCATAATTTGATATTTGGCACTATATGGTAAGTTATTTGAATATCTTCCAATCTCTTCATTTAATTTTTTTTAATTTATAATTTCTTTGCTAAAGAGAAATATATTTGTCTTCTTTCTGAGTATATCATTTATTCTCTATAAAATGGATATTCTTGAATAGATTTTGTGCATAGATTATGAACAAGAAGCTTCTAAAGTTAGGAACCTGCATGAGATATAGAATTATAGCTGCTCATAAGCTACTAAACCATATTTAATACTCTTATGTTCAATAATCTGTCCCAATGCTCTGTAGGTAACAAAGATTTGAAACCAAAAGTAAATGCAATCCACTGGCTATTCGTTATACAATTGTACCACCAGGTCCACCACAGATTGGTCACGTTTATTTTGTTTGGTTGATTTTCTCTCTATGTAGGTAGCTATCATAATAAATAAGTTATTGCAACATCATCCAACTTGAGATAGCACATACAGAAGTGAAGTCTTTAAAATTAAAATTTGGCTAAAATGCAAAACCGACATTCTAAGTTTCACATTTTGTCATTTCAGTCTCTTAAGTTTCATCTTGTCATTTCAGTCTTCTAAGTTTTAAATTTTGTCAATTTTGTCCTCTGTTACTTTTCTGTTAGGTGCTGCTGTTTATTAACCAAAATGACGCCGTTTTGGATGATTTTTTATTTTTGAATTTAATTTTGCTGAAAAACATTAATTACCACAAAAAAAAAAACACTAATGGAAGTAGGGAACGACGTCGTGAAGGCGAATGCCCCTGGGACATCATTGTTACAATCCTAGCAACAACTTGACCCGACTCTAGATCCCCTTCCTCCGTCACCTCTACCCCAAGTGGTCGGAGCCCGAGTCCATTTTGCCAACCAGGAACATAGAGGAATGTGATTTTTGTTTTGTTTTGTTTCTTTGTTGTTTTTTCTGTTTTGTTTCAGAGATTTAGGATTTCTGGGTTCTGTTTTGCGGAGTTTGTGATCTTCTCTTTGTAGGGGATGATTTTGTTGTTGGGATTTGCTTATAAGGAGGAGGAGGTGATGGTGTTGTATTGGCTCTGAAGAAGGCAACACAAAGGTTCTGATTACACTTCACTCTTTTCGTTTCTCAAGAAACCCTTTGGGTTAACATAGATAGTTTCAGCTCAAATCATTACTCACCAAAGTCCAAAGGGGCTTTTTTTTTTTTTTTTTTTTTTTCTTTTTCATCAGTTAGTCTTTTGCCACTTGGGTTTTGTTTAACTAGTTTAGTATAGCACAATATACTATTAGAGTTGCTTTGATTGAGTGGTTGCGTTGTCTGAGTATAATTTTCTCAAGTTATTTTCAGTGATTGAAGTGTTCGTTGATGGGTGCTCGGTAAAAGTCCTGATGATGCGAGGAAAATCAGTAGGCTGGATGCTCCAGATTTGAAAGGAACACTCGCTCTCTAATGGCCTGAAAAACAAAAGAAAACGATCAAAGGTGACCGGGATCGCCGGCCAAGAACCCTCCGATGGTAAAGTCAGTTTTCTCTCTATATCTTTGGAGTTCTAATTTCTTGGGAAAATGTGCAACGTACCTTCCATTGGTCTGAATGGCTGTTTATATAGTGTCCTGGGGGCAGTTATTGAAATTGTAACCTCCCCTGAATTTCTGGAGGTCCGGGGTTCTTGGATAACTCCCATAACCACCTGACAGTTGCATTTTCTCACACAACGGTCATCGGAAGTTATGCGTGTATTACGGAATGGTAAAATGTGCTTAACAATTCTAAGTGTAAAAGCCTCGTCCATGAGTCTTTACGTGGACGAGTCCTCTCGGGATGGGTTGTGCGCATCCTTTGGACGAGGGATGTAGCTTCGCTATCACCCAAGGACGGCCTTGTGCGTTATCCTCGTCTTGATGATAACTCCTGGACGGCTGCCGAGGCGATGACCGTCCAGGGACGGTCTGAGCGTCTTTATCCCTCATCAGTTGCCCCCACGTCCAGGGGTTATGCAGCGTATTGACAGACTTTAGGACGAGTCTCTTCTTTTCTTTTTTCTCTCTTTTTATTTTTTATTTTTTATTTTTTTTTAGAAACGTTCCACGTGTCACACATCCATAGGGGGTTGGTCATGTAGGTTTACTTCTTCGAGGCATGTGCCACGTGTCGCCTTCTGATCAATTCTGTCATTGCGATTACCGAGACTCTTCTACCTATAAATAGTGGTTTCCCTCTCATGCCTCTTTCACTTTTTCAAATTTTCTGCTTTGACACTCTCATCCGTTGCTTCGTCTAGGAGTATCCTCAGCGTCCTTAGTGTCCCTCGTCTAGAGCCAGGTAATCTCTCTACCCTTACTCCAGCTTTCCTTTTTAAGTGTTAGGACGTTTTCAATGGCCTCCTGTTCGTCTAGCGATAGTGTGGTCAAGGCCATAGACGAGTATCACGACTCCTCTAGTTATAGCACCTCCAGTGATGGCAGTAGTAGTAGTGGCCATATTACCGAGGAATACACATCTGGTGTTCCTGGAGTTCCTGTAGAAACCTTCCAAGAGAGTATTAGGACGAGGACAGCCTCGGGGGCTGATACCTCGACAAGCGTCCCATCGTCCTCTCCTTTAGACGAAGAAGAAACAGTATATAGTTGTGCCATAGAAATTCCTTCAAAGACGGACGAGAAGAGGTTAGACGCTCTTAGGAGTTGGTTCCGGATTCTAGATGATCTGAACCCTAGGTTAGCCGTCAGAGGGGAGTGGTGTTGTCAACCTCGTTTTGGGATAGGTGTGTACGAAGCCTACCTGTTAGGGGGACTTAGATTTCCTTTAAATGCCTTTACGAGGGAGTTGCTTACCAGATTGGGCTTGGGGGTTTGTCAGTTTAAACCCCCAATGCGTGGAGACTTATTGTCTCTATGCAAGTCTTGTGGAGGGAGGTGTTTGATGGGAACCGTCCTATCACCGTGGACGAGTTCTTGTATTGTTATAAACCCTCCGAGATAAGCCAATCTCAAGGCTTTTATCAGTTTACAGCCAGGGGCAATGACTGTAGGCTGATTAAGTCCTTACCCTTGTCTGACAGAAATTGGAAGACAGAATTTTTCTGTCTCTGGTTTCTGGGCGGGGTCTCCTATCGAGGTTGGTAGAGATACATTCCCTCCTTATACCGGAGAATTAGGGAACATTCATCAAGAAGGTATGTTATGTTTTTCCTTCACTCCTTTTTTTTATATTGATTTTGTTGTGTTTTATTTTTAAACAGTGGTCTAACCTTAATTTTTCTCTTCTTTTTGCAGCTGTTAGGCGACCTTCTCTGAGTAAATTCCACCATGATCGCGTCCACAGGGCTCGTCTATACCCCGAGAGAGATTTTCACTCGTTGGTGACCCTTCAACGTCTACATAGGTGGGGACTTGGTCCCGACCCGTCCGTCGAAGCTCTCGCGCACGAACTAACCGTCCGTAGACGTGAGTGTTTTTATTCTTTAAAACGTGTGTATTATATTTTTTTTTATATTTTGTTACTATAATTCATTTATTTGTTTTTATTTTTAGGAATGACAACCATGAAGGAAAACAAGGGGAAAGAGGTGGTCGAGGAAGTGGCCAGACCTGAAGCTCGTCCTGCTCTGGGGATAAGAGAAAAAGCTTGTCCAAGCATGTGGACTTGGCTAGCTTGCCCAGTCGTCGGGGGAAGAAGGCCAAGTTTGGGTCGTCCAGGCCCGAGACTGCTAGGCCTGATCCTCCTTCCCAGCCGCCCGTCCCGGTCGTTGATATAGACTCGTCCACGCCTATCAGCGTCACTCCGTCCAAGTCCCAGCTCCTGATTCGTCCCAGTCTCCTCGAAGGATTTCTACTAATTTGTTGGAGAATGAGGATCTGGCTTGGGAACGATTCCAAGAGGCTGTGAAAGGCGAAGACGTGGCTGCATGCTATGACATGTCTTTGAAGGAGTTCGAGCACTCTGGCGTCCACAATCTCTTTAAGGTGACCATCTTGGCCTTGTCTTAGTTTAACCATGTTACCCAATGTTATTTCTATCTTTTGAACTTTCTGTTCTTCCATGTAGGCAATGTCGAAGTTCATAGCTGCGTCCAGGCAGGCCACAAAGATGGACAGGTCGAGGATCGTTCTAGAGAAAAGAATAGAAGAGATCAAGAACGACTGTAGGACATGGGCCGAGGTGGCGAACAAGGCCAAGGACGAGGCTGAGAAGTTGAAGGCTTTGGTGGGGGAGTTGAAATCCGACGCTACTAGGAAGGACGACCGTCTCGACCTTCTCCAAAAGAAGAATGACGAGCTGAGTCTTCTTCTTAAGAAAGCTAAGGACGAGGCAGTGGAGGAATTCAAAGCGTCCAAAGAGTTCACTGACCTGCTGGACACGAACTACGCAGCAAGGTTTGAGGATTTTAGGATGGACGCTATAGACAACTTTCCCAGAGTTGACTTTAGCGCCATTTAACTCAACCTTGGAGCTGCTCCAAGTTCTTTCGTTTACACAGGCTCAGATGATGTCAACATCGAGGACGACGCTTCTACCAAACCAGCTCAGGACGACCCCAACATTGATGCCCCCCCTCTTGAAGAAAAAACTTTTTAACTAGTGTTATTGTTGTTTGGTTTTTATTTTATTTTATTTTATTTAAAATGTATTCAAGTACAATTACCTTGTCTAGAGTGTTCTGGACGAGTTTATTAACAATTGCTTTTTAATGCTTAATTTATAAGGGCTTTTGGACGGTGGTCGTCTACCCTCTTTGGAGTAAAGAATATTTTATTTATCTGTTATCTATTGTATGGACGAGCTTATACATTTGTTATCATTTATGCAATTGTCTTTTAAACAATGTTCCAAGTGTTGAATGACCGTCTACACGATTTTTTTATGGACGACCCACTTAGGCCGATAATGACGACTGCATTACTTTTGCTTGTCCTTTAGGCATTATGACTCGTCTTCTCGCAAGGAGTTCATAACGTTTGTTTTACTCGTCTTAACTAGCTGCTCGTCTTTAGAATGCTATGCCTTAATGCCCACTTTCTTTCTTAGACGAGTGGGCCTTGCCCTTTTCTTTTTGCTTTATACTCAATAAAAGGAAATCTTGGACGAGCATGCCTTAGCTTTTTTCTCTTTCTTATCCTTATTTAAAGGAAAGCCTTGGACGAGTATGCTTAGCTTATTTTTCTTTGCTTTATCCTTATTTAAAGGAAAGCCTTGGACGAGTATGCCTTAGCTTATTTTTCTTTGCTTTATCCTTATTTAAAGGAAAGCCTGGGACGAGTGTTTCTGCATCCGAAGATTTCTATTCGTTTTAAGCTTTTGCCCCTTCTGTGGGTATTATTATGGAAACTAGATCTATGCATCAAATACATAAGAAATCCAAACCATATTATTACATGAACATTGTTCACAAGCGTGGCACATGCTTATAAGCTAGTGCCTTAGTAAAATACTTAAGAAAAATACATAACCTCGTCTTTCATAAGTTGGTCTGTAAGCGGTGCAAAAGTTTGAGAACTAGTGCACTTTTTATTTATAACACACCATAATAGTAGTAAGAACACAACAGTAAATATAAGCGAACACACAAATCATAGCTGTAACTTTGCCACTGACTTCCCTCGTCCCTGCTTATCACTGATAGTACTTCCTCAGATGTTCCACGTTCCAGGGATGCTCTAACTTCCGCCCGTCCAGAGCTTCCAGGTAGTAAGACCCCTGCCTCTTGCAGTTGATTTCCCTGTAGGGTCCTTCCCAATTGGGTCCCAATTTTCCGTGAGTTGAGTTCCTGGTCGCCAAGGAGACTCTTTTGAGGACAAGGTCCCCCACACTGAACCGTCTGGGTTTCACCATGGCATCATGCTGTCTGGACATAAGGTTTTTGTACCTTGCTGTCCTTTGCTCCGCATCCATTCTTACCTCGTTAATAAGATCGAGGTCAAGACGAAGTTGTTCCCCATTCTTTTTCTCCTGGTACTCCATCACTCGGTGACTAGCCATATGAACTTCTGCCGGTATGACAGCTTCACTTCCATAGGCTAGTTTAAAGGGGGTCTCTCCTGTCGGAGTTCGTACAGTCGTCCTATAGGCCCAAAGAACACCTGGTAGCTCGTCTGGCCATATCCCTTTTGCCCCCTCGAGCCGAATCTTGATGATTTTTAGCAAGGATCGGTTTGCTACTTCTGCTTGTCCATTTGTCTGCGGATGGGAGGGTGAGGAATAGTGATTCTTGATCCCAAAATGATTGCAAAAGTCCCTAAAGGGCGCGTTGTCGAATTGATGTCCGTTGTCCGATACTAATACTCTGGGTACTACAAACCTACATAGAATATTCTTCCATACAAAATTTTTCACGTTTTGCTGAGTGATTGCTGCAAGAGGCTCGGCTTCTACCCACTTGGTAAAGTAATCGATTCCTACCACCAAAAACTTCATTTGCCGGGTTCCCATGGGGAAAGGGCCTAAGATATCCAGTCCCTACTATGCGAAGGGCCATGGGGCCATCATTGGGGTCTGGTACTCTGACGGCTGTCTAGGTACATTGTTGTAGCGCTGACGCTGGTCACATACCTTGACATAGGCTTTAGCATCTGTCTGCATTGTAGGCCAGTAGTAGCCGACACGGATGATCTTATGGACCAGTGACCTCGCTTCTGAATGATTTCCACATGCTCCTTCATGAACTTCCCTTAGAACATAGTTTGACTCGTTAGGAGCCAAGCACCTTAAGTAAGGTTGGGAAAAACCTCGCTTGTACAATACTTCATTTATGAGGACGTACTTGGCTGCCCTGACCCTTAATTTTCTCGCTTCATCCTTGTCTTCGGGAAGCCTTCCATCTTTGAGATAAATCATTATTGGACTCATCCAGTTTTCTCCTCCTTCTATTTGCTGTATGTCAAGGATGTCTATGCTCGGCATATATTGGATGTTGTTGTACTCGTCTGTAACCCTTGCCGAAGCTGCTTTTGCCAAGGCGTCCGCTTCCGTATTTTCCTCCCTAGGTAGTTGAACAAAACTTACAGCCGAAAATTTTCGTGCAAGTCGTTTCACTTTGTTGAGGTATTTCTTCATTCAATCTTCCTTAGTATCACACATTCCATTTACTTGGTTAATGACCAGCTGAGAATCTCCTCTGATTGTTACCGACTCCGCCCCTAAGGACTTAGCCAATTCCAATCCCTTGAGTAGAGCCTCGTACTCGGCCTCGTTGTTGGTAGTTTGATACTGCAGATGGGCTGCATACTCCAGCCTGTCACCCTCAGGGGACTTCAGTATAACCCCAATTCCTCCTGCATACAGTGTGGACGACCCATCGACATTGATCACCCATTTCTCAACACTTTCGCCCTTGTCCAGCTCATCCTGGCTGGGGGTGAACTCTGCGATGAAATCTGCCAATGCCTGTGCCTTTATCGCACCCCTCGGGAGGTATCTGATATCAAACTCGCTAAGCTCAACAGCCCACTATACTAGCCGTCCAGCAGCTTTCAACTTGCTCATTGCCTTCTTTATGGGATGGTCTGTTAGGACGTTGATGATGTGAGCCTGAAAGTAATGCCTCAGCTTCCTAGAAGCCGTGATCAGTGCAAAGGCTAGCTTCTCCATCATCGGGTATCGTCCTTCTGCTCCTCTCATTGCACGACTCGTATAATAAACCGGTTTCTGGATTCTCCCTGCTTCTCTGACCAACGCTGAACTTATTGCGTGTGGCGACACTGCCAAATACAAATACAACACTTCCCCAGGTACAGACGGACTCAATAGCGGCGCTGTCATGAGATACGTCTTCAAGTCTTGGAAGGCCCTTTGACACTCGTCCGTCCATTCAAATGCCTTCCTTAGGACTTTAAAGAAAGGCAAGCACTTATCAGTAGCTTTTGAGACAAACCTGTTAAGGGCAGCGACTCGTCCGGTAAGAGACTGGACTTCCTTGATATTTTTTTGTGGTTCCATGTTTAGTATCGCCTGGATTTTGTTCGGATTTGCTTCAATTCCTCTGTGCGACACCATGAACCCCAAAAATTTTCCTGACGAAACTCCGAAAGCGCACTTTCTTGGATTTAATTTCATGTTGTACCGCCGCAATGTATCGAAAGTCTCTTGAAGGTCGTCTAGATGTTTGCCCTCGTCTTGGCTCTTTACTAGCATGTCGTCTACATAAACCTCCACATTTCGCCCGATTTGAGGACGGAACATATGGTTAACCAGCCTTTGCTAAGTTGCCCCTGCGTTCTTCAAACCAAAGGGCATTACCTTGTAACAATACAACCCTTGGCTCGTAATGAATGAGGTCTTCTCCTGATCCGCATCATCCATCTGTATCTGGTTGTAACCTGAGAAAGCGTCCATGAAGCTAAGTACTCTGTGACTTGCCGTCGAGTCAACCAATTGGTCAATGCATGGCAATGGATAACTATCTTTGGGGCAAGCTTTGTTTAAATCAGTGAAGTCTATGCACATTCACCACTTGCCGTTAGCTTTCTTGACCATGACCACGTTCGCTAACCAATCTGGATAATAAACCTCTCGGATGAACTCTGCAGCGACCAACTTCTGTACTTCTTCCTTAATGGCATTGTCTCACTCAGGAGTGAAAATCCTTTTCTTCTGACGCACTGGTTTTGAGTAGGGACACACGTTCAGGCTATGGGTAATGACGCTCGGATCAATGCCAGGCATGTCCTCATGAATCCATGCAAAGACATCGAGGCTTTTCTTCAGAAACCGAATCAAAGCGTGCTTTGCCCCCTCTCCATGCTCGCCCCAATTATAGTAGACTTCTCAGGCTGGTTATCGTCCAAAGGGACGTCTTCTAATGCTTCAGTGGGCTCCGCCGCGATCCTTCTCCCGTCTATACTCATTGCTTGCATGTGCTCGTCCATGGCCAGCATAGCTATGTAGCATTCTCTGGTGGCCAGCTGATCTCCTTGTACTTGGCCTACTTCGTGCTCGGTTGCAAATTTGATGGACAAGTAGTAGGTAGAGGTTACCGCCTTCCAGCTATTCAAAGTTGGCCTTCCAATAATTGCATTATATGACGATGCACAATCAACAACGAGGAAACTTACCTCCTTGGTTATCTGCTGTGGATATGTTCCAACGACCACTGGTAATGTGATGGTGCCCACAGGTTGCACTTTCATTCCTCCGAATCCTACCAATGGCGAGTTCACTGGTCGAAGCTGATCTCGTCCTAGCCTCATTTGCTGGAATGTGGGGTAGTAGAGAATGTCTACAGAGCTGCCATTGTCTATCAACACCCTCCTGGTCATGTAGTCAGAGATGAGTAGGGTGATGACTATCGCGTCATCGTGTGGGTGGTGAAGTCGTCCTGCTTCCTCGTCCGTGAACGTAACAGCCTGCTGGTCTACTTCCCTCGTCCTAGGAGGTCGTCTAGACAGTTGGATGTTCTACACCACCTTCAGGTACGTCTTCCTTGACTTGGATGACTGCGCTGTCGAGTTTCCTCCTATAATTACCCTTATTTCTCCTAGTGGGGGACATGATGATTCTTCCACCTTGGCCTTCATTTTCTCATCTCTTTGGTCTCATCCAAGGAAGTTCCTCAGTTTTCCTTGTCTAATGAGATTTTCTATCTGCTGCTTCAAGTCAAAACACTCATCCGTATCATGCCCATGGTCCCTGTGAAAGAAGCAGTACTTGCTCCTATTACGCTTGTTGGGGTCTCCTTTCATTTTATCCGGCCACTTCAAGGACGGATCATCCTTGATCTGCATAAGAACTTGTTCTAGTGGCATAGTTAGGGGTGTGTATTGCTAATTCCTCACAGAGGAACTGGCCTTCTTTCCATCCTTATCTTTCCTCTCGTCTGCCCGAGCTTTCTTTGGACGAGGTCCTTGATCCGAATGACGATGGTGACTTACATCCGGGCATTGTGCCCTTTTTCTTTTCTTGGCTATGATAGAATCCTTAGCATTCATAAAATTCTGGGCCGAATGGACGAGATCGGCCATGGTCTGTGGTTCCTGCTCGTAGAGCTTTTGAATGAACAAGTTAGAATTGACCCCATTGTGGAAAGCGGCCAGTAATAACTTGTCATCCATCTCGTCCACCGTCAAGGCCTCCCTATTAAACCGGGTGATAAAGGATTGCAAACTCTCATTTTCCCCTTGTTCTATAGTCAGTAGACTAGAGGAGGAACGCTTGTGACGCTGTCCTCCAATGAAATTGTTGACAAACAACTTACTTAACTCTTCAAATGATCCCATCGAGTTTGGGGATATCTTACCGAACCACACTCGTGCTGGTCCCTTAAGTGTGGTGGGAAAAGCTCTGCACATAATCTCGTCCGGGACTCCTTGTAGGTGCATGGCATCTTGAAAGTTGCAATATGATCGCAAGGGTCGCGATTTCCATCATACGAGTCCAGAGAAGGCATTTTGAATTTTGGAGGTAGGGGGTGACTGCTAATGGAAGCCATGAAAGGGGAGTTCGTTCGGTGAACCATATCATTCACTGGGTTTACTCGCCTCATGTTTTCCTTCATTTCATCTATGGCTTTTCTCATCTGGTCCATCTCTTTTCCAAGTGTGGCACCCTTCTTGAAGCGGTACCCCTTGTTTGATCTTCGGACTCGACGTTTTCTCCTCCACCTTCCTGACTCGGTGCCCGTCTATCCGCGTGCTCATCTTGGCGCTGCCTCCTGAGGTTGATCTCCCTATTCAACTCCTCGTTTTGACGTGTCAATTCTGCCATAGCGGCGGCCATGGATTGTATATGTTGAATGGAAGGCGGTTGCATGATAGGCACTGACCTGCGATCGCGAAGGGGGTTGCTAGAAGCATCCCTACTCTCCTGGTGGCCTGGGCTTATAGCCCTTGATCTTGTTCGAACCATTCAGCCTTTTGTCTGGGAAAGACTAATCCTTGACAATGAAAACACAGTCAAATGAAAAGAACAGTGAACGGTGCTCGTTTGTTTTTTTTTTTCTTTATCTTATGTTCCCATAGACGGCGCCAACTGATGATGCGAGGAAAATCAGTAGGCTGGATGCTCCGGATTTGAAAGGACCACTCGCTTTCTAATGGCCTGAAAAACAAAAGAAAACGATCAAAGGTGACCGGGATCGCCAGCCAAGATCCCTCCGATGGTAAAGTCAGTTTTCTCTCTATATCTTTGGAGTTCTAATTTCTTGGGAAAATGTGCAACGTACCTTCCATTGGTCTGAATGGCTGTTTATATAGTGTCCTGGGGGCAGTTATTGAAATTGTAACCTCCCCTGAATTTCTGGAGGTCCGGGGTTCTTGGATAACTCCCATAACCACCTGACAGTTGCATTTTCTCACACAACGGTCATCGGAAGTTATGCGTGTATTATGGAATGGTAAAATGTGCTTAACAATTCTAAGTGTAAAAGCATCGTCCATGAGTCTTTACGTGGACGAGTCCTCTCGAGATGGGCTGTGCGCATCCTTTGGACGAGGGATGTAGCTTCGCTATCACCCAAGGACGGCCTTGTGCATTATCCTCGTCTTGATGATAACTCCTGGACGGCTGCCGAGGCGATGACCGTCCAGGGACGGTCTGAGCGTCTTTATCCCTCATCAAGTCCCAAAGGGCATGACGGCTCTTCAAGCCTGCGAAATCGCCGGCGTCAATATCCCTTGATTCTATTACCACAACTGCCTCTCCATTGCTAGAAACTGCCGCATGTGCTTTGTTGTTCAAGCCTGGGATTGTGCCGATGATGTACTCGGGGCATTTTCCTTCAGATGTTATTCCTTAGTTTTTTTTTTTAATTAACGTTTTCCAGTAAAATTAAATTAAATTTTTTTTTTAAAATCCTCCAAAATGGCATCGTTTTGGTTAATAAACAGTAGCACCTAACAGAAAGGTAAGGGATGATGAAATTGACAAAATTTGAAACTTAGAGGATTGAAATGACAAAACTGAAACTTTAGAGTATTGAAATGACAAAATGTGAAATTTAAAGAGTCAGTTTTGCATTTTAGCATTAAAATTTTTAGACATATGACTTGTTTTTGGGTACTATGTTAGTGCATATATGAATTTAGGGGAATTACGGAAAACTCACTCACTTGGCTCAGATATGGTTTCAAAAGTGTCACTTTGTCCATGGGAAGTTCGTTTTGTTTTTGTTTTTTTTGTAACTTACTTCTCTTAATAACAATGGGTAAATATGTATTTTGGCTTATCTCTCTTCTGCCAAAAGTTTATCTGTAATTGGTCAAGAAACCATTCAACACGGAAGGTTTGTTAATAATAGAAACAGAAATCAGTGACATTATCTTATGTTGGAAAATAATAATAATAATAATAATAATAATAAAAAGAAAAAGAAAAGAAACCACATCGGCTGCTTTAGTACGCGTTTGGATTGCGTCTATAGGGGAGCGTTTTGCGTCTAGCGTTACCTCTTTTTTTTTTTCCTTTTCTTTTTGAGCATTTTGTGGTTGTGGTGGCTTTTCTAGTGGATCCGTGTAATGTTTACGGGACCTACAAATCTCTTTTTTCAACAAAACATTCATTAAAAATTAGTTCCACAGCACTGTTTATACACTTAAAAATTATTTTATTATAGTCTTTTCATTTTTTAGTAAAATAAATGATATCTAAACACACCCTTATTCTAGTAGAGGTGAAAGTGAAAGTATGTATATGTTTATATTATTTTAGCTTTTGTCCTCTTTCCTTACTCCTTCCTTCCTTCCTTGGGCATAGACTTGGGAGAAGACTTTGAAACGTGTTCATGAATCAGGAGAGAGTGAGTCAGTCAACATAGCATGTTCAGGGTGGGAAGAGAAGAGAAGACCCAAGTCTTTCTCAGTTCCTTTTTTATTTTTTATCCAATGCCAATGCCCGCCCCTCTCATTCAACAAAATTTCAATTATACTCTACATGTTTGTTGGGACTTGGGACTGCCTTGGCTTAATCCAAATTAACAATATTTATAAATTGACTACACTTCAAATGATTTTAGAATATTTTGAAATTCTTGCTGGTGATGGTCACGTATTTTGTGATTTTTAATTTTTAATTTAATCCACCAAAAATATGTGGTTAATTTAGGTAATGCAAAAAAAAGAAAAAAAGAAAAAAGAAAGATACGAAATCTACACCCTCTGCCTTAAAAAAGATGATGTGGTTTGGAATAACAAGATTATTATTGATAAAAAGCAAAGATATATTGATTTTTCAATAGTTTCATCTGTAAGTGAGAATTATTTTTACTTTCTTTTTTCTATGCTTTTGTTGTGTTCTTGTACATTTGTCAAGGGGGCTTCAAAAACACCATTCTATTCGCTAACCAGTCCACAACCCTTGCTTGCATTTGTCAAGAAACTAGACTAATATGTAGTGACTCCTTTCAAAAAAACCTTTGTTATTAGGATGAACAAAGTTTTGTATTACATTTCTCGTGCATCTGACATAGATTGATTCTATACCAGAAATATTTAGGGGAACAAAATAAAAATATTTCTTGCTACTTCCATTTCAGTTCTTGAATAATGGGTTAATTGCAGAAATTCTTCAAATCTTAAAAAAAAAAAACTAAAACTAAGGCAACAATTTAATCATCCACTTTCTATGTAAAGAAAAACAAAACAGAGAGAAAAGAAGAAGTGGGTTGACCAAAAGGCAGGCCCTACAGAAACGTCAAGAAATACTTCAATTGGTTACTGCAACGTTACATTCACTTCCCATTGGCCAACATTCTCAAAAAGTCTCATAAATTTGCAATAAAGCAAGGTCAATTTCCATTTCTAAAAAACATTAGTCTAAAATACGAAAGTGGCTCAAATGTAATTTAAGACAAAAACTGAGGGCAAACAACTTACAGACTTTCTATAACTAGCCTAGCTCTCTCACAATACTAGTGCAAATTTTCTTACAATGGAGGAACATGCTTTAGCTTTTGCTCTTAGTAATAAGCTATTGCTAGTGTTGTTTTTGTTTTCCTTTCTCATACGTTCTTCACTTTCAGAAATCATTTTTGAAGAGCGCTTTGAAGGTAATCTTTTTACTTTCTACTACTCTTCTATAACTGTGGATTGCTGAAAAAAGAGAAAAACTTGAAGTAAAAGAAAAAAAAAAAAATTGAAGACTTTGTTATTATTGTTTTTGTTGTACTGCTTTGTCACGTGGCAGGATTAAAAAGTACTAAGTTAACTAACTTTTCACATAGTTACTTTGGCAGTTTGGCTGTCGTTTTTTGGAGGGAGAAAATTATTTGGTTTGTGTTCTCTTTGGTTAATTGTTTTGTTGTGATCATATATAGGGCAGTGAAAGAAAAGAGAATTTTGATAATGGAATAAGACTTTTTTTTTTTTTAACTTTTTATTATTATCCCTTATTAAACCTCAGCATCCAAATGGTGGGTTTATTAAATTAAAGCTTTTACAGTAACTGTTTATTTTTTTAATGAAATTTATACTTCCTTTTTTTTTTTTAGCTATATCTTGTTTTTCAACGAAAGGCTGAGAGCCAATGCTTTTGCTGTGTGTGTGTCTATATATATTAGTTAAAATATCCATCCTCTTTGACATTTTTTTTTCATGGACAATCTTAATTTTTAACTATTAAATTTTTTGTTGGATGCTTGGCACTTATTTAAATAAAAACTTTTTTTTAATAAAAAAAATGATTTCATTTGGTTGATTTGTTTTAATCTGGGATTGCTAACTCTATTGTTCTTTCTGTTTTTTGATTGTTTGTTACTGAACAAAGATGGGTGGCAAAGTCGTTGGGTTAAATCAGATTGGAAAAAGAGTGAAGGAAAAGCAGGTTCTTTTAAACATACGGCTGGAAAGTGGTCTGGAGATCCTGATGATAAGGGTATAATCTCACTTTTGTTTTTTGATTCAACTGTTTGTTTTATCTGTTGAGTTTTGGACCCCATAAATCTCATATTGTGAAGTACTTTGGTTTTTCTCATTAGAATCTATTGCACAAAGTGTTTAATATTGGCATAGAGTAAGAATATCATGAAAATAAGTTCCAAGTAATAAATTATCATTTGTCTCAAAAGTTTTTACTGTTAGTTTTCTGATGATACATAAAATTCTGTAGGTATTCAGACATCTGCTGATGCCAAACATTATGCTATATCTGCAAAGTTAACAGAGTTCAGCAACAAGAACAGAACATTGGTCCTCCAATACTCTATAAGATTTGAGCAGGATATTGAATGTGGTGGCGGTTACATAAAGCTTCTCTCTGGGTTTGTCAATCAAAAGAAATTTGGCGGGGACACTCCATACAGGTTTGCTTCTTAATTTACAAATTTAGCATGATGTACACAGATTAAAAAATGTTGTCAGTCCCTGGGGGTCAGACAAATAATAGAGAGACCTCCAAAATATTATGCATTTTTGGCTCCTATTTTCTAGATTTATTATTAAGAAGAGTTAAATTTGAATGTTAGGCGAACAATGGGACAAATTATAAATACAGTAGATAAGGATTGAGCAATCACAATGAGACATTTAAATCCTTACGTCTTTTAATATACACCCCACTTTATAATTGAGGGGGGAAATTGTGAATTCTCTACCTGCAGACCAAATGCATGAAAATTTTCTTCACCCAAAGGTCTGGTAAACACGTCCATAAGTTACTTTGAGTGGTTGTGTTAGTGGGGATGGTGTGTAGGAGACTGTTTCAAGGCTTTTCACCACCAAAATAAAAAAAATAAAAATAGGGGAGACAGTCACGCATGATTTTCTTTTATTCACTCATGAATTCGCTTGTAAGGGAATATGGACATATGCAAGTTCAGGTGATTGAAACTCTCTGACTTTTAATTTTTGCAAGATGATGGCAAGTTTGAGGTTAGTATCTTTGATAGAGGCCTGGAAGATATTTGACAGAGGCCTGGATGATACCATTTAAAATAATACATATTCTCTACCCATTTTTTAGTCTGCTTTTTTCCTTTTAATTGAATGAGTTCAAGCCCAATGTCACACCATATCTAAAATATGAACAGAAATACTCTTCAACCACCGGTTGCTCTTATTAAGGGAACTACTAGTGTATTAATATATTCTTTCTCTTTTTCTTGTCTCTGATATTCCTGTTTCTGTTTTCTTGGTGTAGTTTAATGTTTGGACCAGATATATGTGGCACACAGACAAAGAAGCTTCATGTTATACTCTCCTACCAGGGCCAAAATTACCCTATCAAGAAGGATTTGGAATGTGAAACAGACAAGCTTACTCATTTCTACACATTTATTCTTAGGCCTGATGCAACGTATAGCATCCTTATTGACAATCGGGAGAGAGATTCTGGAAGCATGTATGTAGATTGGGATATTCTTCCCCCACGGAAAATTAAGGATGTCAAGGCGAAAAAGGTTTCTTCTTGAGCTCACAAACTCAATAGTTTGTAATAATTCAACTCTGATAATACTTCTGGTGATTAGTATCATGCTTTGACTTTCAATTATAAATCTTATGAGCTCCATATTTTTACCTTAGAATACCCTTCTAGGATAGTTTGTGATTCACCTTGTTGTTATGACAACTATTCAAGTTCTAGAAATTTTCTTTTGAACTTTTGAAATTTGACTGTCATTTGTCATATGTCACAGCCTGCAGACTGGGAGGATAGGGAATATATTGATGATCCTAATGACGTTAAACCTGAGGTATTAAAACTTTGTATTTCTTTCTAACTACTGAAAATGCAATTAGTATCTATCTAAATTATGTGCTTCCATTAACGTTTATCTTGGTATTGCAGGGATATGATTCAATTCCAAAAGAAATTCCAGACCCAAAAGCTAAAGAGGTCAGTTGATTGCTTAAGAAGCCATGCATACGCAAAGCCATGTATATGAATCAATGACTGGCTTTAATGATGTTGGACCCAACACTAGGCCTTTTGTAATTTGTAGGGCTAGTTATATTACAAAAGGCTGCTTTAAGTTCCACTTCTCTCGTCATTTCCCTTTTTTCCAGTTTGATGTTTAATGCTGCTATTTTGTGATATGGTGCCTATAGAAAAGATAAAAGAAAACGAAAAATATGATAGGAGATGAAAAATTCTCATAATTTAGTTTCCCTGATCAGCCTGATAACTGGGATGATGAAGAGAATGGTGTGTGGAAACCCCCAAAGGTACCTAATCCAGCGTATAAAGGACCATGGAAGCCCAAGGTATGCCAATTGAGCGCAAGAGATACACAAAAAAGCTTGAAGCTTGATTCTCCTTTGCAGTTTCTCATGAGCTTGCTTTTTTGACTTGACAGAAAATTAAGAACCCCAATTATAAAGGAAAATGGAAGACTCCTTGGATTGATAATCCAGGTATTGTGAAACATACCTATATAATTTTTTTCATTGATTATAACATATAAAATAATTTGGACCGCAGGTCCAAAAATTTGAATTTGGGGTTAAGTGGCTTCCTTTTTCCTATGTCCAGAGTTTGAAGATGACCCTGATCTCTATGTGCTTAAGCCAATTAAGTATGTTGGAATTGAAGTTTGGCAGGTAGGACATAAGTCTCAATCTACTATGCTAGATAGACTGATTATTATGTTGCAAGCATTATCAATAAACCATATGATTAATGGGGTCAAATAATGCAGGTAAAGGGTGGGTCAGTTTACGACAATGTTTTGATCTGTGATGACCCAGATTATGCAAAACAAGTTGTGGAAGAAGTATTTGCAAACAGGGAGGTGTGGCCCTTCTCCTTAAACTTCATTGTTAGATTTCAGATCAATAGCAGTTCCTTATTTGCATATCTTTTCTGTAACTTCAGATTGAAAAAGAGGCCTTTGAGGAAGCAGAGAAAGTGAGAAAAGCACGAGAGGAAGAGGTTCTTAACGATACTTACTGCTGATCGCAATTTCTTTAGTCTTAGTTGAATTTCATTCCAAGTGATTTTAAATCTTCAAATATCATGCAGGAAGCTCAGAGAGCAAGAGAAGAAGGTGAAAGGAGGAGAAGAGAGCGGGGTTATGATCGACGGTACAGGGATAGATATAAGGACAGATACAGAAGGGTTTGTACAATTGGCATCTCTCCTCTTAACTTTTTCATGATTTCATCTGTTTCTTTTAGTTGTTTGATGATCACCCTTATGATAAAAGTGATAAAGCCTATCATAGGCTTGGGTGAGCCAATCCTTTAATTTTTTGAGGAAATTTTGGTCTCTGTGATTAATTAATTGATTGTGTTGCATTTTCTGTGTATTTTATGGCTGTTCCCCATCAAAGGCTTTCTTTACAGACATGACAAAAGACATTTTTGATATCAAGATTTTATTTTTGTGAAGATGTCATAATAATACAATGAATTTCCTCTGTGGCTGTGTACAACCAAGATTTTCATTCGAAGCTTTTGGCCTTGTTTTCTAAATAAAGTTGAATGTACTGCCAATCGGTTGATGGAAACACTTCTTTCTTTCATGGAATTCTATAATAGGAAACTGATGCAGATTGATGATTGTTTTATTTGCAAGTTAACCACATTCCACATAGGGAGAGTTTTAGAGAGCTTCACCCCCCTCCTCCCTGGCTTTCTAAAACTCTCCCTATTTTTTGGACTCAAAAGACTTGTATGATTGTTTCAAAGTTTGTCCTAACTTCAAGGTTTAATTTGTTATGCAGGACCGTCGTGATTACATGGATGATTACCATGTAAGCTTCATTCCTTTCTCTACTTATTTTTATTGCCAAATAGAGGTGGTATTCATCATGACAAGCAAAATTTAATTCAAAATGTCCAAATTACCTGAGTCTTTTTTTTTTTTTTTTAAATGGGAATTACTTGGGGTTGTAATTTTTCTTCTACTGCTGAGAGTTCCCAGTAATTTGTTCAACATCCCCAAGTATTCTGAATTATTTTTATTTACAAGTTGACCACATTCCACATAGGTCTATTTTTATATCTTTTTTCCTCCATGAATATTCAGTACTTTTCATGAATATTAATCTCTAGGAAATCCTGAATGTAGTAAGTAAATTATCTTTTTGGAAGCATCTCATAGTAGACTTACACTGTCAAACATATTGGAGTCTATATTGTTTATTATTATTATTATTATTATTTTTTGTAATTTTTTTTCAGAAGAATCTAATTGCTGAAAAACTTTGTTGCTTTAAGAAATTGCAAGCTTGTTAAGCTGCTTCATAGAATTTATATCTTGAGAGGAAATTTGAAAGAATGTTGGTGTGGAGCAGTTGGCATTCACAATGTATTAGTGATGAGTGATTTGGAACCCATTAGCTTTGACATTGTCATGTCCATTGTTTTTTTTTTTTTTTTTTAAAAAAAAATTGGGGGAGAAGGGTGGGGTTTGGTGGTGCTATTCTACAAAAAATAAGAATTCTTTGCTTTATCCTTTCTTTTTTAAAAGAAAAAAAAAATCATTTACTTTTTCCAGTTTCTCATAGTTTGGATTAAGGTATTGTTGAAACATGATTGAGCATCTACTTAGAGACATGCTTTTATTTGATTTGCAGGATGAGCTTTGATGGAGATATCAGCCTTTCTCTTTCCCTATCTTTGTTGACAGGAGCTTTGATAGTCAGCATCATGTCTTTTGGTATCTATTGTCAGAGTTTTTTTTTTTTTGGCTCCTTCTTGTAATGCAGTTTGTAGAAAATCTTCATCAAAATAATGTTATTTTAGTTTTGTTTCCCATAATTAGGCCCTTTAGCCATATGGTTGTCAAGTACGGAAGTTCATAAACAAAAAAAACAAAAAAATCAAATAACTAAGCAAAAAAAAATTCATTTCTGATGGTGCTTCGAAATATATTACCTTCAAGTTTAAAGACTTTTATCGTTTTTGATTAAATTACCTTAGATATTTTGCAAGGTATTTCTAAAGTTATCTAGGATGCATGTGTTAGTTTTCTTAAAGTCAAAAAATATTTTTGGTGCTTTAAATTTGAAAAATTCGGGGTTGTGCCTTAAAGTTCAAAAAGGGTACAGTTTCGTCCCTGAAATTTGAGTGAGTTTTATTTTGGTACTGTAAATATGAGGTTGGTTCAATTTTGATCCCTCAGTGTCGAGTTAGTTCGATCTTGGTCACTTAAAATATGTGGCTTGTTTGATTTGGTCCTTAAATATGGGGTGCCTATCTCATTAGTCACACAAATATAAAAATAGATGGAACGGCTTAATCCCAATCTTTTAAAAATGAGAACCTGCACCAAATTGAGGATCAAAAGTACATTTGATCTTTTCTTAAACTGTCAACATTGTCATATCTCCTTAAAAAAAATTGTTTTTCCATTAGTTGGTATGAAGATTGAGTATATGAAAACATATTTGTTACAATGGGTCTATTTTGCCTTTGTTGTCATGGCCTGTTGTGTGAACACAAATAGAACACTTGGACACAAGAGTCTCCGTGTAATCACGGCCTATTTTGTTAGAAGTACAGAACACTTGGACTTGGACACGAGTATGTATGCAAAGCACATAATTTTAAGTGTATAACTTTAGCACAGGGCATCACCGATTGTTAGTGGGCATCACCGATTGTTAGTGGGCATCCACCTATGCGCGCCCTGCCCTGGGGGTTGGCGTTGCCGCCTAACTACCTTCTTTTTTCTTTTACCAAAAAAAGAAAAAAAGAAAAAGAGTTTTAGTACAATTTTTTTAGTTGCAGAATATTAAAATTTTCAATTAAAATTCAAATACATAATTATACTGGTCAATAAAGTATAACTTTTCAAAAAATAATTAAATACAAATCTACTTTGGATGATTTATTATTAAAAAACCTAATGTGTTATACTTAAAAGAATTGAACTTAAAGTCTTTTCCTCGTTCTAATTCATTCATCGGCATTACAATTGTTATAAACCATCAATTTTGTCAATGTATCTCATTATCAACATCACCACCCAAAGACAAACAATTAGTACGTTCCTATTTCCACCATCTTTCCGCCTCTACTTTTGGTTTCCCACATTCATCAATTGTCACCACCATCTACATTGGCCTAAATCAACATACCTTAAGCATAGTTTTAAAAACTGAACTGGACTGGACAGTATGACCGGTTTAACCAGGAACCGGTCACTAATCTGGTCCGGTTATGTTTAAAAACCGAAAATCACCGAAAACTGGCCAGATCAATCATAAAACCGAAAACCGGTATGGTTGAACCGGTTGTTGGCCAGTCACAGTCCTCACTACCTCTGCTCTACTTCTCATGGCAAATTTTCTTCGACTTCTTGGCTTCTGATGAGGAGGGTGCAAGATTACCGTTCTCTAATTTGTAAAATCTCAGATTTGGGATAAAAGGAGATTTGGGGAGACACTTAGATTGGGTAAAATCTCATATTTGTTTAAGAATATGTGAGAAAATGATTATGAAATAAGAAATATCTCTTGGTTTGGGCAAGGAGCTGAACTAGGCTTTGGAGGAGGAGAGAGAGAGAGAGAGAGAGAGAGAGAGAGAGAGGAAATTGCAGCTCTGCCGCTACTTCTTCTTCAAAGTGTGAGAGAGATATTTGAGCAATTTGTTTAGAACTTTTAGATAAGGAGAGGAGAGGCTATCTTTTTAAAAAGTTTGGTATATATATGGTTGGATGTCCTTTGGCCACGTTGATGGTTAGGTGGGAGAGGCATACCATTTTGTTATATGGCTTACGTGGGTTTGAGACTTGAGTGGTCAATCTAAGGCAAATAATTATTTGCACTTCGTAAACAATGGAAAGGTTATTACAATATTCAAGACAAGTATAAAATATTTTTATAATAAATATAATATTTTTAGAAGAAATATTTAGGTGTGAAATTATATTAACATAGATAAATATTTTTTAAATTAAATAATGATTTTGTTAAAAATACTAAAAATTATATATGATTATAAAACTTTAAAAACCATAACCTTTTTTTATTTGGAAGTTTGTTTAGGTTAACTTCTTTTTCTTCCTCTAAAAAAATGATAATTTATTTTTCTTTTAATTTGAGTTAAATTTAACATAAAGATACTTCTAAAATTTTATATCTTTTTTAGTAAATATCAGTAGCTATATTCTTATTTATATAATTTTATTATTTTTTTGTAATTATTTATTTATTAATTAAATTATTTATGACATCACCGATTGGACCATAGGTCGGACCCTGGTCAGACCAAAAAACCGAAAACCAGTCCTTTTTCCAATTCTTTCACCAAATTGGTATTTAAAACCATGACCTTAAGACATTCATTTAAATGATAATGAAATGTGTTACTTCATAAAGAAAATGACTTTTTATATTCCATAATTGAGATGTTAACACTGGACAATAATAGTACGACTTGATACAATAAACAACTATAATATTAATAATTATTATCGCCATATATATAAAAGCAGAGATCTCATGTGGGAGAGCATAAGATTTTGTTATGTGGTGCATTCTTTAAAGAGAATTGAAATATTCTTAAGTCTCATTAGAGATAAGAACAAATTTAAAAATATAGACTCTTTATTTCCTTTGGTTCAATATTTCAAGACTACTATTTGTTGCATTTGGTTCAATGTTTCAAGACTACTATTTGTTTGATTTGGTTCAATATTTCAAGATTTTTCCTCTCTCTTACACACGCAAAACTCTTTGCATTTTCATTTATCCTTTTCACTTCTATACCTTTATATGCACATGCCTACAACCCTTATGCCATCCCATCTCATATACACCTAGACAAAAAACAATGTCATTTACCTTCAACCTTTCAACGACACCTACATAACTCCAATATTGTTGTACCATTTGATTCTAGTCTGTATGTTTAGGCTATGACCAATGAAGGGGGCTTGTGTTTTTTATTCAATGACGGTAGTTTACAATTTTAATGTTGATATCAGACGTTGTGGATTTTGTGAAGGTTGTGATTTACTTTAAGTCTTTGAGTGTTTAGGATTTTGGTTTGGGAAAGTCATAAATGTATTTTGTTTTAGAACTCAAGAGAAAAAGAAAAAAGAAAAAAAAAACTTCAAATTGATTATTTATGAAGTTAGTTAATTTTATTATTATTTTGTTTTAGAACTTATAATTTGTAGGTTTCTATGTAAGTTTTTTTTTTTTTTTTTTTATTGCTAATTTGTGTGGTACGAGCCATACTGATAAAAGTAAAATTTGATGATGATTTCAAATTTTGATACGAAAGCCCAACTAAAGGCAATTAAATTTTGATAAATAGATGTGTTTTTATCCAATTTCTCTTTGTTTAATCACGTTCTCTATATGTTGATATTTACAATTGAAATCCTTAATTTCATTGAAATAATAAATTGAGTGTTTAAGATTGGGGTCCCCACATTTGGTTGTGAGAATAGAGCAGTTAAGAAAGTGTTTGGAATGTTGCTTAAATTTATGAAATTTTAGGATATGAAAGTATTTAACGCTTTAAATTTTTATTTATAGATTTCAAAATCATTTAATCAGTTTTAAAAATAAAGTCTATTTTTAAAATTTTTTTTTTATTTATACAAGATAGAATTTCTACTCTAGACTAATCTAAGTGTATATGTGCGTAAAGCTCCCTCCTGGAGACTTGAACCCTGGCCCTTGCCCCCCACACCCCACAAGCATTTATACTTCTAGAGTGACAAGCACTTATAAAGTCTACTTTTAACGTTAAATATGAATTAATACAATATGAATCATTTAATTATTTTATAGTATTATACAATTTTAAAAAAAAAATAGAATATGAATAAAGAAAATCAAGTTTCAATATATTTAACAATATTGTGGACAAACATAAATATTTTTCCCTACATTCCAAATTGTTTGGCCTAGTTAGAAAAGCCCAATTATATAGGGAAACATTATTAACTATCTTATCTCTTTTTAAAAAGTTAGAAATTTCCTAAATTACCCTTAAACAAATTTATCAAAAAATTATTTAAGAAAAAAAAACATTTCTAGTATTGGCGCCAATTGCCAAGCAATTTTCAAAGTTATTGTAAATTTCAAATTCTATTAGTGTACTACTCTTACAATTTGCAAACCTAATCTGTAGTTGCTAAGCCTAATCCAAATTCAATCTTTATCTTTAAATCAAATTTTAAAATTTTTAATATGGTAGATTAGAAACTTTACTGGTGGCAAAACAATGACTTTAAAGGATTTCAAAATTTAGGTTTTTCTTTTTTTAATTTAAAAAAATGCTCCCACAAATAAATTAAGGGCATGAATGTTAATAAATTAATGGTGTTTAACTTTTCAAACATGACATAATTTTGGGATATCCAAAAATAGAATATCGGCCAAACAATTCAGGATGGAGGGAGTACAAAAAAAAAGGGTATTATATATAGGTCTTAATATACATAAAAATGATTTCAGATGAAAGTGTAGAAATGGAGGGGATTCCATTGGAATTCCTATCTAAATTTACAATAATGGAGCCGCTTAGATATTACATATATAACTAATTAATATCAGAGTCCGTGCATTGCGGAGGACATTATCTAGAAGTATTAAAGTTCAATCAAATTAGAGTACTTTTTATACAAATTGATGATGCACAAATTCGTCAGTGAGTCAATCGTTCACATGCGCAACGTCTAGAGGAACCTGAAGAACAAAAGGTGAAAAACCTACAAAGAGCACTAGTGGGGTGCCGACCAAGGACCCTCTAAAGGGTAAGTTAGTGATCGAATTGATGAGGGCTCAAGTTTACAAGATTTGTCCACAGTGGTCGTCCAGACAATCAAACCACGTCCATAGCCTAATTGCATCTAGAAAACCTTAAGAGGAAAGAAGCCCAACAATGGCATCATATATATGACCGATACCCATCCATTAATAACAATACCATCCAACCTCATTATGGTTGTCTAGGATTGACACAAGGGCATGGGCGATTAGAAGATACTTAGTGAATTCTATAAGAAAACTTCTCATAAGGTTCCATGTAATTAGACCATGATACACTACTCCTAAAACGTGGAGAGAATTCCCCATAATCCGCTCCACGTTTCCCATTTCCTTCATAACCACACACATCACCCATGATGGTGGTGGATTCGAAAAAGTAGACCTATTTCCAACTTTCTATAAAAGGAATACATCCTATTCACCCAAGGTAAGTTCTACTATTCACAGTTTCCCATCCTTGTGTTGTAGAGAGAAAACTGACTTAACCGTTGGAGGGTCCTTGGCTGGGTTACATCGGCCACCCTTGACAGTTCTTACTTTTATTTTCAGGACCAAAAAGCCACCACCCTAGTCCAAAGTATTTCAACCTACTAATTTTCGTACATCATCAGTTGGTGCCGTCTGTGAGGAATAATGAATAAAAAGTTTCTAAGTGTTAACTTCTTTGCTTTCCAAGACAAAAATGTTGCATGGTTCAGACTAGGTCAATGGCCACCAGTCCAGGACACCATGAGAGAGGGAATGCCTCTAGTCACCCAAACTATGCACAAGCACCCCCGATGACCATCCAATAACAGTTGCACTCCCTGGCAGCTGTGATGGAAAAATTGACACAACAGAATTGGGAGTCAACTAGAAAAGTTAATAGACAGCGTCAACACTAGCGTGGTGAAGAATGAGGAAAAAATTCATAAAATGAAGGGGCTGAGAACAATGCTGAAGGAGATTAGTCCAGAGGTATTGTTACTTGTAAGGTACCACATTTGGAGAGGGAGATGGATCAGATGAAAAAAGCCATGGAGGAAATGAAGGATTCCATGAGGAGAGTAAATCACATGGATGACCTCGTCCATGGGACTGATTCCCTGTTCATTGCGTCCATCACAAGTCACCCCCTGCCTTCTAAGTTCAAAATGCCTACCCTGGACTCATATGATGGGATGCGTGATCCTTGTGATCACATTGCCTCATTCAAGACAACCATGCATCTTCAAGGTGTACCAGATGAAATAATGTGTAGAGCATTTCCTATCACATTGAAACGCCTAGCCAGGGTATGGTTTGGTAAGCTACTACCAAATACCATAACCTCATTTTAGGAGTTAAATAAGTTGTTCGTCAATAACTTTGTTGGAGGTCAGAGGCAAAAGTGTTCCTCGTCTAGTTTGTTAAACATAGAGCAAAGGGAGAACAAGAGTCTATGGTCTTTTATTAGCTGCTTTAACAGAGAAACCTTGTTAGTGGATGAGATGGATGACAAGATCCTTTTGATAGCCTTCTACAATGGAGTCAATTAAGATTTGTTCATCCATAAGTTGTATGATCAAGAGCCATAGACAGTGACTGAGTTGACACATTTAACCCAAAGTTTCATGAATCCAGAGGACGCGATTATTGCTAAGAAAAAGAAGAAAGGTGAATGACTAGAGAATGGTTATATACATCATCTAGAGTAGGGTTCTTGTCTAAAGAAAGCCAAAGTAGGGGAGAAAAGGGATTGTGACAGAAAGAAGGCAAGGTTGTCCTTAGGATGATATTCCAACTACACTCCCCTGAATACTTCACTTGACCAAGTATTGATGCTAATTAAAGATGACCCGTCATTGAAATGGCCTGAGAGGATGAAAAAATATCGTAGCAAGCGGAACAAAAGAAAAAACTATTGTTTTCATTGAGACCATGGGCATGATACGGACGAGTGTTATGACTTAAAGTAGTAGATTGAAGTTCTTATTAAACAAGGGAAGTTGAAAAATTTCCTTGGATGAGATCATAAGGATGAAAAGTAGCTAATGAAAGGAAAAGCAAAAGAATTGGTGCGTCAACCACTAGGAGAAAATAAGGATCATTGTTGGAGGTCCATCAATTGCAAGCTCGTCCAAGGTCAAGAAAACCAACCTGCGAATAGTCCAAAATGTTCAATTTTTTGGACAACCACCAAGGATGGTTAGGGAAGACGAGCCTGCCATTGTTTTCTCGAACGAAGATGCAAGACGACTACACCATCCTCATGATGATGCAATTTTCATCAGTTTGGCAATTGCAAATTATACCACTAGAAGGGTGTTAATAGACAATTGAAGTTCAATAGATATCCTGTACTATCTAGCTTTCCAGCAAATGAGAATTAACAGGAGCTACTTCGTCTAGTGAACGTGCCGTTAATCGAATTTGGAGGAATGAAGGTCTTGCTAGTAGGCACTATCTCCTTACCAGTCGTGGTTGGCTCTTATCCACGGTAGATAAATAAGGAAGTGAATTTCTTTGTTGTGGATTGCTCATCCTCATATAATGTCATCATTGGAAGAACAACTTTGAATAGTTGGAGGGCAGCAACATCGACCTACCACTTGTCTGTCAAGTTCCTAACGGAGTATGGCATTGGGGAAGTACAAGGAGATCAATTAGTTGCTAGAGAATATTACTTGGTAGTGTTGGTCATGGATGAGTAGACGCATACAATGAATATTAAAGAAAGAAGAACGTTGGCTGAACTGACTGAAGTATTGGAAAATTTACCCTTGGACGAGTCCAACCCCGATAAGTTTACCAGGATTGGGACAAGCATGGAAGAAAAGACGAAGCATGATCTTGTCAGATTCCTCAAAAAGAGCATGGATGTTTTTGCTTGGAGCCATGAAGACATGCTTGAGATTGACCCAAGTGTAATTCCTCATTGACTAAACATGTCTCCATCGTACAAGCCCGTCCGTCAGAAGAAGAGAGTATTTGCCCCAGAATGAGATAATAACATCAAAGAAGAAGTTCAAAAGTTGGTAACTGCAAATTTCATCTGTAAAGTCTACTTTCTTGATTGGCTAGCTAATGTGGTGATGGTAAAAAAAGCTAATGGCAAATGGAGGATGTGTGTGGATTTCACAGATTTAAACAAGGCGTGCCCAAGGATAACTGTCCTCTTCCACGCATTGACCAGCTGGTGGACTCAACAGTTGGACATCAACTGCTAAGTTTCATGGATGCATTCTCAGGGTACAACTCGATTAAGATGGATGAGGCAGATCAAGAGAAAACATCCTTCATTACAAGCCAAGGTTTGTTTTGTTACAAAGTAATGCCATTTAGTTTGAAAAATGCACGAGCTACCTATCAAAGACTTGTTAATCACATGTTTCATCCATAAATCAGGCGGAATGTTGAAATGTATGTGGACGATGTGCTGGTCAAGAGTGTAAGGGAGACACAACATATGGATGACCTTCAAGAAACTTGTGACACATTTAGATGATATAAGACAAAGTTGAATCCAAGCAAATGTGCCTTTGGAGTTACATAAGGGAAATTCTTCGGTTTTATGGTTTCACAGAGAGGGATTGAATCAAACCTAGATAAAATCCAAGCGATCTTGAACATGGAGCCCCTGAAGAATATCAAGGACGTCCAGAGCCTTACTAGACGAGTAGCTGCCCTGAACAGGTTTGTTTCAAAAGCTACTGACAAGTGTTTACCATTTTTCAGAGTATTAAGGAAGGCATTTAAATGGATGGATGAATTCCAACAAGCATTTGAAGACATGAAGGTTTATCTCGCTTTAACTCTGCTGCTGAGCCCATCTAAACTAGGGGAAGAGTTGTATCTCTACCTAGCGGTATCCCCTTATGCAGTAAGTTCGGCCTTGATTAGAGAAGAATGGAAGGTATAGAAGCCTATCTACTACACCAGCAAAGCTTTAAAGGGAATTGAAGGACGATATTCACCAATGGAAAAAATTAGCATTTTCATTGGTAAAAACAGCAAGAAAGCTTAGGCCTTATTTTCAAGCTCATGTAATCAACGTCCTAACAGATCATCTACTAAAGAAGGCTATGACAAGCTGGAGGCTGCTGGATGATTGATCCAGTGGGCAGTGGAACTTAGTGAATTTAATGTGCGGTATAGGCCAAGAGAAGCAATAAAAACTCAAGTCCTAATGGACTTCATTGCTGAATTCACTCCTATCAGTAGTTAGCAAAATGAAGACCAGGTGGCAAAGCAGTGGGTCGTCTGTGTGGGTGGTTTGTTAACACAGCATGCAGGAGGAATTGGTATAGTTTTACAGTCACTAAAAGGGGATCGTCTGGAGTATGTCGTCCGTCCACAGTTCCAAACAACCAATAATGAAGCAGAATATGAAGCCTTACTCTAGGGCTTGGAGTTAGCTCAATCACTTGGAGTAGATTCAATCCTTATCCAAGGAGACTCACAGTTTATGATAGGCCAAGTGAATGGAATGTGTGAAGCAAAGGTGGAATGGATGAAGAAGTACTTGAAAAAATTTAGACATTGTATTAAAGGCTTCACAACAACCCAGTTTCAACAAATACCAAGGGAGGAAAATGCAAAAGCTGACACTTTTGCCAAGACGACATTTGCTGATAAGATAGCAAGAGATCAAAATTAAAGTCTAGTACATCCCAAGTATTGACATTCCAGAAGTGAATCAGATAGATGGAGTATCCAACTGGACCACTCCGATCGTCTCTTATCTCAAAGTTGGGCTCCTCCTAGAGGATAAAGAAGAATCAAGGAAGCTAAGGGTGAGGACAGTGAAGTTTGTCCTTATGGATGAGGTGTTGTATAAAAGGGGTTTCTCTCAGCCCTATTTGAGGTGTTTGACTCCAGATGAGTCCCATTAAATCTTGAGGGACGTCCACGAAGGAGTTTGTGAAAATCATTTAGGGGCTAGATCCCTTGTTCATAAGTTATTCTGTGCAGGATACTACTGACCATCCATGCAAGCCAATGCCAAGGCTTATGTCAAAGTGTGTGACAAGTTTCAACGCTACAGTAAGATACCCAGACAACCATCAAAGTACCTTACCTTGATAGTGGCCCTTTGGCCTTTACTTAATGAAGGTTGGACATCCTTGGTTTATTTTCTCATGGGGACGAGGAAAATGAAGTTCTTGGTGGTAGGGATTGATTATTTTACCAAATGAGTGGAAGCAAAGCCATCGGAAAAAATTTCCAAGCAGAACGTCAGAAGCTTTGACTAGAAAAACATTATTTGCTGCTTCGGAATCCCTAAGGTGCTCATCTCAGACAACGGATGCCAATTTGACAATACACCCTTCAGAGAGTTTTGCGAGCAGTTAGGGATTAGGAATCACTACTCCTCACCCTCCCATCCACAGGCTAACAGACAAGTTGAAGTTGCAAATCGATCCTTGCTGAAGATCATCAAGACTCGGCTTGAGGGGGCAAAAGGGATATGGTCTAATGAGTTACCTAGTGTCCTTTGGGCATATAGGACGACAGTAACGACTCGAACTGGAGAAACTCCTTTTAAGTTAGCATATGGAAGCGATGTGGTGATACCTGCGGAGGTTGGTTTAATTAGCTACAAGGTGGCCCACTATAACAATGAGGAGAACGAGAAATAGTTTCGTCTAAACCTTGACCTCATTGATGAGGTAAGGATGGATGCAGAGCAAAGGGTGGCATATTTCAAGAACCTGATGACTAAGCACCATGACGCATTGGTGAAGCTAAGGTAGTTCAACGTTGGAGATCTCGTCCTAAAAAGGGTGTCCCTGGCTACTAAGGACCTTGCTCATGGAAAGTTGGGACCTGACTGGGAAGGACCATACAAAGTTATCAATTCCAAAAGGCGAGGTTCGTACTACTTGGAAGCCCTAGATGGACAAAAGCTGGAGCACCTGTAGAATATGGAGCACTTAAGGAAGTATTACTAGTGAAGAAGACTCGTCAGGAAGGTCAGCGTGGACGAGATTAAAGATTGCTAGTGACCACTACTATTTTATTTATGTTATATTTTAGCACTTATATTTTTCAGCAGTATTTTATGTTTTCTAGCATTTGAATTCCCTAAAAAGCACTACCTACTAGTGTGTGTTATGGATGATGTTATGAACAAAGTCCTTTTGTATATAAAGTAATTTGGATTCCCTAAAAAGGACTAAGTACTAGCATGAATGATGTCTTTGGATGATGCTATGTACTAAGTTCTCTAATGTTTATGGATGATGTTATGTATAGTTTTATTGTATAAAGCAGCTTGAATTCTCTAATTTAAGTGTTTATGGATTTAGAGATGTATCGTCATAAGCCATCCTTGGACAAGGAAAAGACCAATCATCATAAAACCTTAAGGTAACAATAAGAGTACAAAGGGATGGAATATACACCTCCCAGTACACTCATCCAAAAACAATGGACGAAGAAAGGCATGCATGTAAAACACTACCGAGTAATCCAAACTATGGACGAAAGGAAAAACAACTAAAATTCCAAAAAAGTCCAAAATAAGGACGAGAAAAATACTTAGCCATTCCAAAATAGTTCAAACCATGAACGAGAAAATACTTGGATATAAAAATTGGTAATAAAAACATACTTTCAAACATGGACATAATTATGTTCATAAATAAGAGAGTAGACAACCATCGTCAAAAACCCTTAAATGTGCTAGGCCTAAAAATGGCAATTGTATAAATGTCTATCCTTATACTTGGATGAGCTAATGTACTTGCACAAATCTAAATGGTCCAAAACAATGGACCCTTTAAAGAAAAGAGAAAAAAGAGAGAAGAAAAACAAGGAAAGCTAATAAAGATTATTACAAATTCTTCTTTTATAAACCACTAGGGGCAGTTTCCCCAGACTTTGGGTAGTCCTTGCAGGCTAGGTGGAGGCATCGTCTTCAACATTTACATCTTTTGAACTCATCTGGAGAAGTGAAGCAGTGATGTGGAGTTTGATAGGACAGAAATCCACCCTAGGGAAGTATTCAATCGTGTCCATATGGAAGTTCTTAAACCCAGCAGCATAGTTTCTATCCAAAAGGCCAGTGAACTCGCTAGATGCCTTGAACTCCTTAATAGCTGCTTCTCTAGTTTCTCTTAGAAGAGTGCAGAGCTCATTGCTTCTCTTTTGGAGATGGTCAAGATGAGTATCCTTCTTGACAACATCTGCTTTTAACTCTTCGACGAGGTTGTTCAGCTCCTTTACCTCGTTCTCTAACTTAGCCCTCACCTTAGCTCGACGGCTGGATTTCTTCTCCATCTCGCGGATCTTTGCCTCAAGCTTGACCCTTTGCTTGTCCATATCATGAGCTTGCCTGGACGCTTCCATAAACGTAGTTATAGCCTGTATAGAGAGATATGGACGTGAGATAAGTGGATAAGAATAATTTAATTTATGAATGATTAAGGACGAGAAAATGTACCTTGAAGAGGTCATGAACTGTAGGTCATTCAAACTCCTTCACAGACATGTCATAGCAAATGGCAACATCCTCCTCAGATACAGCTTGCTGAAACCTTTTCCAAGCAAGGCTTTCACTCCTTAAAAGGGTCATGGGGCTACCACTTGGAGGTTTGGACGGGGTGGCTTTAGGAGGATTGGACGAGTTCAAATCCAAGATTTGCATAGTGGATGGTTGTTTGGTAGGAGAAGGAGGGATGACAGAACCAGCCTTGACAACTCCATACTTGGACGACCCATGTCTTGCCTTCTTATGGCCTTGACGACTAGGAAGACTTCCCGTGTCTATCATCTTAGAAAGAGCCTTCCTTTTCTTCGCGCCAGTTGGACGAGGTTGGGAGTGGACCTCTTCTTCCTCCTTAGTAGCTTCTTCATCTGCCAAACCTTTCCCCTTGTTCTCTTTCACGGTTGCCATCCTACAATAAGAAAGATGTGTTAGAATTTAGACGAAGTAAACAATTAGAATGCAATGTTAATAACTCACATCTACATGTGGTAAGCTCATGAGCAAGTGCCTCCTCAATTGGTTCAGGTCCAAGCCTCCAAGTAGCTAGACGGCGTAGAGTTACTAAGGAAGAAAAACTTCGTCTTCCATCTTCTATCAGATGTGGGGAGGGACTTAACCAACCTACAGTTTGAACCCCTAGCAGAAAACTAGTAGAAGCCTAGGGATTGACTAATTTCTAAGAGTTTGTAAAAATATAGGAACTCGTCCATAGTGAGAGGACGGTT
This sequence comes from Castanea sativa, assembly GCF_040712315.1. Lineage (NCBI taxonomy): Eukaryota > Viridiplantae > Streptophyta > Magnoliopsida > Fagales > Fagaceae > Castanea > Castanea sativa. The sequence continues at coordinate 10,100,575 of NC_134020.1, forward strand.
CCCATAAAAACTTTCCTCCATAATATTTTCATAGATATAATAAGCCTCCATGCATTGGGGTTGAGCTGGTTAATGCCTATGCCTATCCTATGGAGTATTTCCCTAGCAAAGGCATTAAAAGGCAACCTAAGCCCCCCCTAAAAAATAGGTCTCATATATGCCAACTCTAAAATGAGAATTACAGCACCATTCACCACCGATGGCCAAAAGAGGGTTAAGGTTGTCCAGGATTTGGTACCAACTCGTAAAGGAATTGAGTTTATTCTCATCCATCCTAGAAGGGATGCCTACAACACAACAATATAAAGTCTCCTCTTCACTTGAAGAGGTAGACGAGGTAGCACTAGTGGATGTACCAGTAAATGACCTAGAGGTCATTCTCGTCCTCATCTCTTCTGGAGGACTTCCAGGGGAACTCCAGGAACCCTAAACAAGTATTGCTCGTCTGTGGTGTTCCCCCCACTACTACTGCTACTATTATTACCACTATCACTACTACTACTACTACCATTAGAATTACTTTCGTCGTGATACTCGTCTATTTCCCTCTCGTCCCTATTGATAGACGAAGACACTATTATCTCAGACATTTTGAAAAAGAACTCTAAAGAAAAACCAAAAGACGAGAAGAAGAGGATACCTGGCTCTAAATGAGGATGACTAAGGACGAAAGAAAACTCCTAGACGAGGCGTTGGAAGACAGAGGTCAGAGGAGAAAACATGAGAAATGTGAGAGGGTAGGAGAGAAATTCCACTATTTATAGGCGAAAGACCTGGGTACTAAAATGACATAAACCAATCAAAATGTGCCACATGGCACTTTTCTTGAAGAACGAAGCAACATGAGAAATAAGTCCCGAGATCACACCACGTGTCAACATCACGAATAGTCAATTTCAAATTACCTTCAACGAATGAAAAACCACCATTGGTCAAGTCAACAGTAGCATGGATGACACAAGGACAAGGGGGCAGCTGATGAGGGCTTAAGTTTACAAGATTTGTCCAAAGTGGTTGTCCAAGCAATCAAACCACGTCCATAGCCTGATTGCATCCAGAAAACCTTAAGAGGATAGAATTCCAATAGTGGTATCATGCATATGACCGATACTCATCCATTAATGACAAGACCATTCAATCTCATGATGGTTTTCCAGGATTGACACAAGGGCATGGACGACCTGAAGATACTCGGTGAATTCTACAAGAAAAATTCTCATGAGGTTCCATGTAATCAGACTATGATCCATTACTCCTAAAACGTGGAGAGAATTCCTCATAATCGGCTCCACGTATCCCATTTTCTTCATTAACCACACACATTGCCCATGATGGTGGTGGATCCGAACAAGTAGACCCATTTCCAACTCTCTATAAAAGGAACAAGTCTTATTCACCCAAGGTAAGTTCTACTATTCACAGTTTCCCATCCTTGTGTTCTAGAGAGAAAACTGACTTAATCGTCAGAAGGTCCTTGGTCGGGTTACACTAATTGCCCTTGATAGTTCTTTCTTTTCTTTTCAGGACCAAAAAGCCACCACCCTAGCCCGAAGTATTTCAACCTACTGATTTTCGTGCATCATCACTAGTGATCTCCAATAACTCTAAAAGTATGAGAGCTAAGAAATTCTATGTACCATGGAGAAAAGGAGGCTTGGTGCTTATATAGTGGTACAGAACTAACCATGATCCCATAAATATAGGCTCTTCCCTTATAGGAGTTGTTGAAATATGAAATTTAAAAGCAAAATGTGGTTACATAAAAAAAAATCAAGCAAGATTTATGAAAGAATATAAGTTTTGGACAAATTTGTGAGACCAAATTTAAATATAAATATCGCACACAAAAATATAAGAGGGAAGTGTATGGCAGCCAAGCTCACTTAAAAATATTGTCACTACTCATTAATTATTATAAAAAAGGGGACAAGATGATGGGACATGTGGCTAAGTGTAATACCTCCTACCACATGCCCCACTCCCTTAAATAACTCTAAATGAAAAGAGGCATATTGCTGAAAATCAACTACAACCCACACCAATTACCTGTGAAAGAAGCAAGTGCAGTAGTGCACATTCTTTGTAGTTTCTACCCCTTTAATTGGTCAGTTGAGAAAAAAAAGGAAGTAATTGCTCTTTAAATTCACTATAAATTGAAGTGATCAAAGCAGAAAAAAGCTTTAGCAAGAAAAAGAAAAAATAAAGCACGCACAAAAAGAAAAACACACAGCAAAAACATAAAGAGAAAAAGAAGAAGAAGAGAGACACAGACATTGATAGAGAGCAACAAATAGAAGAGGAACACCAAGCATTAGCATTAACTTGAGATTTTATCAGTTCATTTCTTCTCTAAATCTCTATCCCTCTCTCTTCTTCAAATTTGAATTTTTGTTTGGTAAAGCATATAGGGTCTAGTTTTATGAGGAGTTCCTAACTCCATATATGAAATTTAAATATGATTCCTTGACTCGTAGATCCTATTTGAGAATTACCAAATAAAAATTCTCTCAAGTTTCGGTTCAATGTTTTCTCAACCAAAGTCCTTGACTCTATCATATTAATGGAGTCCTTGACTCTACCATAAGATTAATGGAGTCCTTAACCCTACCAATTAATGGATTCATTGATTCTACCACTAAATTAATCGAGTCATTGACTCTACCAAATTAATGGAGTCCTTGACTCTACAAAATCTTAATGGAGTCATTGTCTCTGCCACATATTAATGGAGTCCTTGACTCTACAAAATCTTAATGGAGTCTTTAACTCTACCAAATTAATGGAGTTCTTAACTCTACTATGTCTTAATGGAGTCCTTAGCTCTACCAAATTAATGGAGTCCTTGACCCTACCAAATCTTAAACAAATTAGAATTCTTATCTCCATTAATTTAAAATAATATGTTTCAATGGAGTCCTTGACTCCCAATATTATTTAAAGTGGGGGGTTTTTAATTCCTTCAGATTCTAACATGACTAAATCATTGAGATTTCTAATTTCTTAATCAAAATTGGAGTTAATAATTCTCAAAATAAAATGACTATAAAATTGATTTGAGTAAAATTTTCAATTCCCAACTTCTAAAACATGTTCATAAAAATAAAATTGCTTCAAAGGAGTATTCTTTCCTTTAATTAAATTTGGGAACCTCAATCAAAATATCATTATTTATTAAAATTGCTACAAAGAAGCAAATGAAAGAAAGGGAAATTTGCTTGGACATTCAAATTCTCAAAAAGAGAATCCTTAGTTCAATTTCCATAAAAACATGGTCCTTGACTTACCATTGAGACTAAAATTAATTATCTCACCCAAAAATAAAATTAAGTCAATTCTTAATTAAATACCATGTATTTGACTTAAATGTCTATCATTTTTGGACAAAATCATATTTGAGGATTTTAAATCTAAAATCTCAAAGTAAGAACTGCGAATTGACTTGATCCCTGTCAAGGTTACATAGGCAACCTAAATAAATTATTAGGTGCAGCCATAAATAAATTATTAGGTGCAGCCATAAATAAATAAAAAAACATATCCCCTAAAATATGAAAATAAATAAAATTATGTACAAAGGCAACATAGTTGGAATCAAAGGGTCTTCCCTTGAAATAAGGGATTGTAATTAAGAGATATATTATCTTGAATGGACACTACTCACATCAAGAAAACCCATACACCAAAAGGTCTATGGGTGATATTATGTTTTATGAATAACAAGTTTTGTTAAACATAATGTGATAGTGTTTGTTAAACATAATTTAGCAATTTTTGTTAAATATATTTTGACAATGTTTGTTAAACATAATTTAACAAATTTTGTTAGACATAATTTAACAGTCTTTGTTAAACATAAGGTAACAATTGTCATCAACATAATTTTTGGCATGCCCAGTGGGACCCATTCTCCTTTTCATCTCCAACTATGTTTCTTATACATCAGTTTTTGAGTTGTAAGTAGGTCTACAAATGGCACCCCAAGTGATTGTTTACTTCCACAAGCTTCCTGCAACTACGTGAGAAGGAAGTGGTTGTCACATGACATTCACCCTTGGTTGTCATTCTGTCAAACTTGAGGTACCAAATGATGAACACATGACCAACATCCAAGTTTCGTCAACTTCAAAGGCTTTAAGGAAGAGGAGGGCGAGGAAAAATGTCAAAGCTAAAAAATCTCAAGCTGAGTATTCAAATGTGGATGACCCTTATTAGGACATATGTGATTCATGTTAGGAACATATGTCATTAAGAATTGGCTAATCCTTTGACAAAACACACTTTACTTGTAATTGGGTAGATCTAGGATGTGTTTAATACTTCAAGGAACAAGAATTCAACTTCAAGTGTTAAAGCCATGCAAATCTGTCCAAGAAACAAGTGAAGAAGTGCTGGACTTTAAAGCTCGACAGCTAGCTTGACAGATGGAATCTATCGAGGTTTAAAAGGCAGTTTTAGCTCGATGCTCGATAAATAAGCTATCTATCGGGATTTATAAAAATCAGTTTTTCAGATCTGATTTCATTCCAATCCATGTGTACATGTTTAGGCTTTCTTTTCACACAACCCTAAACATATATAAGGATTATTTTAAGGGCCATCGAAGGTGGCACAGTTGCATGAGTATAGAACAAAGTGTTATTCATGCAAATTGTGACCGGAGACAGAATTTTCTCTAGTTCTTCTTTCTCTTGAAGAGGCTATTGCATTTGTATGCTGTTGGGTTTTGTGACCAAGGAACTTCATGGTCTTCATCGTGTTAATGAACTGAAGAACTTTGCACTCAACATCTTTCTCAAGTTGGTGATTAAGTCGTGTACCGGGATCTGCGCATCCATTGGTTAGTCACGTATTGTGAGTCGTGCATTGAAAATGAGAGATTATTACTACAGAACAAGTCCAATTGGATATTGGGGAAAGGGTTCAATTGTAGGATGGTATAAGGTAATGGGATTCCTTTACTTGTAACTACTTGTTGTGATAATAGTGAATTCTCGGGAGTGGTGACCTTAAAATCACCCGGTAGGGTTTTTGCTTGGTGGTTTTCCCCATTCGTAAACAAATCACCGTATCAAATTTAATTTTCGTTACATTTAGTTATTTGGTGATTTGTTTGTGCTACCACGCGTTTTGCATGTTAATTGGATTAATTAATTAACTTGGCTAATTAATTAATTAATTTATCACAAGGGGTCAATACATTCTTGGCCTATCAACCCTAACACTATGGGTGTGGCCCCAAGGCTTCTCCCCATTCAGATCATGATTGGCTCTATCCCAATCACTTTGGGAATAAATGAGTCAGTATGGTGACTTCAACTGATGAAAGGGAAGCTAGTCTTCTTGAAACCCAAAAGGTTATAGTCACTAAGAAATCTATCAAGACTTCGAAAAAGACATTACTAAAGCAAAATGTGACTCCTCAACAAAAGGAAATGTAGCCTTGCATTCTTGAATTAGCTTCACCAAAGAATGATCCTATTGTGAAGGGAAACGACGTAGCCATGAACACTGATGTCTTCTTTGAAACATTGCCACCAACCATGCAAGGTCCTAGAAAAAATCCAAAGAGAGAAGAAAACCAAACTTCTGAATTATCTAATCACTATCCATTAATGGCTCTTTGTGTTGAACAATAAAAAAAGACCAAGTCAAACTTGGAGGTTCAAAAATGGGCATTCTTCTCGGGCTATTTGTTGGCAAAAGAAAAAAAAATTGGATTAGAGATAAGTTCAAAACACAAAAATGTGATAGAGGTTTGTGAGGAGATTAATAAGCTATCGAGGCCTTACTTAGGTCCTATCACACACTCTAGAGCATGCCTTATGTCCCAATCCATTACTAATGACTCATTTATCTCCACAACTTCTTCCAATACCATGGAAACAAAAATTGATTTTCATAGTCCACTATACGGAGATTCAGAGTCTATTTTTCAACAAGAAGCATTTCCAGATTTTCTAATGGATCAATTTGGCAAAGTGTTAAAGATCTCAGATGAAAGTGATTTTGAAGACATACCGATTCTAGTAACTAGCGCCACACATTTAGAAGAGCAACTTCAAGAGTTGCAAAGGAAACTCATTGATAAAGATGCCGAAATAGCAGCCCTAGCAGCAAAAGTGGCATCTCAAGCAAGTACATCAACACAAATTGTTGGGGTTTTTGCCCTAAAATCCAATTTATTGGCATGTCACAAATAATTAAATTGTTTAATTATATGAGACTATTTATAAATGAACTAATGAGACATTATCTTAGTTCATGAGATGCATTGTATGTGATTTAGTCACAGAAGATGTAAATCACAAGTTCCTTGTAAACTCAAAATGTAGTTCGTAGTCGGTGATGAACTTGGGCGTTTCATCTATGAAGACTATAACATATCAACTAAGATGATTTGTCTTGATCATGGAAATGGAGATTTATAGTTGGTATGTTAATATGTTTTAAGAGTTAAAACATATTAGATTAGACCGCAGATTTATTATTCTCCTAACGACTGTCAAATGAATAATAAATCTCACGATTTCTATTTACATAAACTCTTAATCCTGAGAGAATAATGGACTTGATCATGAGGTGTAGTTGCTTTGATATATCGGGAGTGAGATCTAAAAGTCATGGTTAAAACCTCAATATGTTAGGCAACCACATTTAGTGTTGATGGAACATATATTCTTAAGATGGAATTCATGGTCTCTTAATGGAGATACAAAATATTCCCTTGAGATAAGTTTAATGGGTTTGGTTATTCAGAGAGTTGGCCCAACCACTTTAGTTAGGAGTTACTAAAGTATATATTTATGGAATTAGATTTCATAAATATATGATGAATAACTTAAAGGATTAAACTGGGTATTCAAGGATTAAGATGTAGTAATCTTCAAAGTGGCAGTTTACTTTCATGACAATGTATTACTACGAATATTTTATGAAGGGGTTGCATGTACAATAAAGTCTTGGGATATAATTTTTAGATAAGGCCTAGAGTGCAACTATATTTATATAGTGATATTAAATATAGTTAATGGTAGCTTTGGACTTGTCAAGAGTTGGCAAAAAAGCCCAAGGCCCGTTGGAGCTAGTGTCTTATTGGTCACACTCCAAGCCACACATAAGAGCCCAATTGGAATGACCCAAAATGCTAGCCCAATTAGATAATCAGTTATATATAAGGAGAGAGACATACATAATTTCATTAAGATTTTCATAAGTCTTTTTCATAAGTTTTTTTTCATGAAGAACATATAAGGAATGAAATGGTTTGTATGTGAGTGTTGGACACTCTCCTATTCTCCCTTTGAAAACTGATTGAGAGACTACACATTTTGGGTGTTAGTGGAATTGGAGTGAAGATTGAAAGTGTTCCCAAGTGCTTTTGATCTTCGGTTTTGAAATTCACCGCTCTAAGGTATGCTTTCTTGTTATGTAATTTTGAAACTTACATAGTATATGTTATTAATTGCGAATGAAGTAGATCCGTTAATTTTCCACTGCGCATGTTTTTGTATGAGATACAAACACGTTTTTCCATGTGTTTTTCCAACACAAACTCATGTGCCCATAGTTGAAGAAGGGCACACATCATCTAGTTCTATAACACAAGATGAATTAAAGACACTCATTGCGGAGGGAATCAAAGAATTTCAGGCATCTATAAATTTTCCCATTCATGGATATTTAAAATCTTATCCAACTCATTATGATATTATTTCATTCCTAGCGGGTTATGAAAAACCAAATTTTGAGAAATTTGATGGCTTAACCAGTTCCCCTCAAGAACATTTAGCACATTTTTATTCAGCCTGTGGAGAATCTGCTTTGTTAGATGCCTTGTTGATAAGGCAATTTTTTCAATCTCTCAAGGGATTTGCATTTACTTGGTACACTCAATTAAAGCCTGTGTCAATTCATACTTAGGATGATTTACAAAGTGCTTTTCTTGCCCAATTTGTAAGTTGAAAAAGAAAAGTGTCAATCATTGGCTTAGCTGATCCTTGACAAAAACTAAATGAAAGCGTTAATGACTTTATTACAAGATGGAGGAGCGTTAATGACTTTCTTACCAGAGATTGCTACTTTTGAATGGATTGTAGAACCTCAAAGTTTTGATGCATTAGTCTATAAAGCTAGCAATGTTGAAAGACAAATTGCTTGACAAAAGGGTACAACGCGAAGGGGTAATAATTTAGAAGAAGTAATGACTACCTTTGTCAATAATAGAAGGCAAAATGGGAAAGGTAAGGAAGGCTAAAAAAAGCTCAATCTTGAAGAGAAAAAGAAAGTAAAATACTCATTCCATGATGATGATGTGGAAGGGATTTATAATGAGTTGATGAAAGAAAAAACAATACAACTCCCTGAGCCTAAAAGACCTTCTGAAGTTGATAAGATAGATAACCCTAAATATTGCTGCTACCATCGAATCATTAGCCATCCTCTATCAAAATATAATTTAGAAAATGATAAATGATGGTGAAATTGAGGTAGATAGTTCCTCTCGAGTACCAGTTGCTTGAGGAGGAACCAAAGTCCACTTTGCCATGCCCACTGGGGGCAAAACCAAATAACGTTAAAAAGGTCAAAAAGACTTTTAATGTCAAGGTCGAGTCAAGAAATCTCCCTAGTCTTTATGAGCTTATGACTAAAACAAAATTAGGCTGTTGGGACAATTCCTCTAACATGAAAGATAGAAATGAAGAAGAGTGGTAAACATATATTGGTAAGAAATCCTAGAAAACGGCTAAAAGGCCATTACCAATCATTATGCCCTTTGAGAAGCCAGGAGTCAAATCCATGGAAGGAAGGATTCCAAGAAAAACAAGAAGAAAACAAAGAACATTCAGAAGAAGAAAAGTGTGAGTTTAAAGGAAGAAGAATATATTTAATCTGAGAGAAAGCCAATAACTCTAGTTGAATATCTTCCTAAGGAATTTCTTCAAAATCATTCTGAGGATGAGAAGAAAGACAAAGTTGTGCAATGTTGCATGGTTTCAACTGAAGAAACTGAATGAGAGGTAGATGAAGTAACTTTCAATTCAAGACAACATTTGTCATTACCATAGAAGGAAAAACTAAATCAAAACGCAAAAGATGATTTTTCTAAAGGGAAAGAAGGCAATTCCTCACAACCTCTTGGAGAAATAAAAGAGGAAATAAAGGAAGACACAAGTGCCTTAACCTCAAAGGAAGAAAAGAGAGGAGAAGAGCCCTCAATTGAAATACCGGTTGAGTATAAGTCATTTCTCAAGAGTCTTAAAAATTCTACTAACCCTCATAGGGTAAAGTTGTTAAGATTGGTGCCCTTAAATCCTATTGTATGACCTAATGTTATGATTAATAAAGTTGTTTAATTATTATCTAAAATAATGGTCACATGAATATTGGGACATTATCATATAGTCCATGAGATGCATAGTATGTGATCTATGTGATTTAGTCACATAAGATATAGATCACAAGTTCTTTCTAAACTCATAATTTTAGTTCGTAGTCGGTGATGAAATTGGGCATTTCATCTGCGAAGACTATAACATATCAACTAAGATGATTTGTCTTGATCTTGGAAATGGAGATTTCTAGTTGGTATGTTGCTATGTTTTAAGAGTTAAGACATATTGAACTGGACCGCTGTGAGATTTATTATTCTCCTAACGATTGTTAAATGAATAATAAACTCACGACTTCTATTTACATGAACTCTTAATCCTAAGAGGATAATGGACTTGTTCGTGAAGTGTAGGTTGCTCTGATATATCAGTAGTGAGATCTAAAGTCATGATCAAAATCTCAGTATGTTGGGTAGCCACATTTAGTGTTGATGGAACATATATTCTCAAGATGGAATTCACAGTCTCTAAACGGATATATAAAATATTCCCTTGAGATAAGTTTAATGGGTTTGGTTATTCAAAGTGTTAGGCCTAACCACTTTAGTAAGGAGTTACTAAATTATATATTTATGAAATTGGATTTCATAAATATATGATGAAGGGCAAAACTTAGGTACAGTAACTTAGGTGCAGTACCTTAGGTACCCATTTTAAAACTTTGACACATGTCTTATTAATATTTTCATTAAATGGCGATAGAGACCAACTATCTCCAGTTAGAAAATTCATCTTAAGCACAAACCAATTTGCACAGGACCCAGCATAAACTCATTGAATTATTGAAACCCAAACATAAACGATAGACCGATTAAATTATTGAAAGAAAATTTAGCATAGAAAAGATAGATCAAAGAGAGAGATTACAGGATCTAAGATGAGAGAATGAAAGAGCAGTTGATCCTCCATGGTTAGCCCTCTCAAGCTTCTCTCTTAGCCCAGACCCAAAATAGAACAAATTGGTGAATAATAAAAAGGAGGAGAAAAAGACATGAAAATAATAAGATTAAACTAAGACCCATAATTCATTATTGAAAAAAGTTGAAAACTTTTGATGGGTAGAGAGTACAAACTAAAGCTTCACGGTGGATTTCTTCAAAGGGTATGGGACAGGGAAGGTTAAAGGAATCAACTTTCTCTTCCTTTGTGGGCTTTGGATCCTCCTTATGCATGTGGGCTTTGGATCTTCCTTTCTCTGAATCTAGTGCTGCCATTGCTCAGTTGTGGTGACTTGGTTTGCAGAGAGAAGAGCTTGAGTAGCCGTCCATGGTCGGCTGAAAGACCTTTGGCATTCTGCGTTTCTTTGATTTCAGGGGAATAGAGTTTTTTTTTTTTATTAACGCCGTTTAGCAGTGATTATTAAATAGCAACGTGTCAGAATTTTAAGAGAGGAACCTAAGGTATTGCACCTAAGGTACTGTACCTAAGTTTTTCCCTATGATGAATAACATTAAAAGGATTAAACTGAGCACTCAAGGAATTAAGATGTAGTAATTTACAAAGTGGCAGTCTACATTTATGACTTTGTAGTACTACAAATATTTTATGAAGGGGTTGCATGTATAATAAAGTCTTGGGATATAATTTATAAATAAGGCCTAGAGTGCAACTATATTTATATAGTAGTATTAAATATAGTTAATGACAACTTTGGATTTGTCAAGAGTTAAAAGAAAAGCCAAGGCTCATTGGAGCTAGTGTCTTATTGGTCCCTTTTGATCCCACTCCAAGCCACATACTTAAGCCCAGTTGAAAAGGCCCAAAAGGTCAGCCCAATTAGATAATCAGTTAGATACAAAGGGAGAAACAGACAGAATTTTATGTGATATTGGACATTATTGTGAAATGGTGTGTATGTGAGTGAGAGATACACTCTCATTCTCTCTTGGAAACTGATTGAGAGACCACAATTCTTAGGCGTTAGTGGAATTGGAGTGAAGATTGAAAGTGTTCCCAAGTGCTTCTGATCTTTGTTTTGAAATTCACCGCTTCAAGGTATGCTCTCTTGTTCTTAATTTTTGAAACTTACATGGTGCATCTTATCAATTGCGAATGAAGTAGATCCGTTAATTTTCCGCTATGTATATTTTGTATGAGATACAAACCATGTTTTTCCAACAATTGGTATTAGAGTGGTCTTCAATTTCGAATAGTATAACATGTTTTGTGAGTTTTGGAATCAAGAATGATAGTTTCATGATGTTAGAAGTTATGCAATTGAATTTCTACATGATTGATTGAAATTATGTTTTGATGAAAACTGGAATTGATGTTATGATGTTGTTTAAGTTTGAGTTTAAGTATGTTAAATTGAACTTTAAGGCTGTAACATCAATGGAATTCAGTTTTAATATCAATCTTTATGTATTATGTTCATATGATGATTGTTTGTTCATGAAAAACCGCTGAAAACACTTTAAGAAAAATTATAGAAAATTCAATTTTCACGTGTTCTGATCAATCGAAAATTACTTTCGATCGATCGAGTGGAACAGGGGTCAATCTTCTTAATTCGATTGATAATCGATTGCTAGTCGATTGATCGAATTTTATTTTTCAATCGATTGAGCAGTGATCAAGTATCGATCGAGCTAGGTAGATTGACAGGTTCGAATTTTTTAATTTTTTCGACCAATTGAGGGGCACATTTGATCGTTTGAAAGAAGTAAATTTTGAATTTTTCTAAGTGTTTTCAAATGGAAAAGGGTGCTAGGCTGTGTGTGATTAAATTACACATGATTTTCAATTAAAAACCTTTAACTTAAAATATCTAGTAGGAGAGAGATACAATGGTTGCATCTCACGGCCTCCATTATTGGTTCATAGTAGTGTGGGGTAAGCACCTCGTCTTGGCGTATATACCTCGCGATCCCAAAGGAGGGTGTTTACTTCATAGTACTACAAGATTAAACTTACCCTTTTAAAGTAGTGTGGACAAGCACCTTTTCTTGGCGTATATGCCTCGCGATCCCAAAGGAGGGTGTTTTGTTCCATGGTACTACAAGTTTAAACACTATAATGGGAGATGAAATGTGGCTACACATGACTCTAGATAATGGTGTACACTAGACTAAGTGAAATGTTAACCTCCCAAAGGAGCTATGTCATTATTACTTAGAGGCCAAAGATTATACGGCATATTATTAGCGTTTGATAAGAGTTATTATGATAACACTAATAATGAGAACGGTTCTCAATCAATCATAGTATTTATAATAAACTTGCTACCAAGAAATTATAAACATGGGATTGGGTTGTCGTTGCATATATTATGTTATGGTTTTATTAAGGTTCCATACTATATGCTTATATGCTAAATTGATAATGTCCAGTTTACTTATTATATTCGTGTTTATTGTTTTTAGACTTTATCACGACATCATTTAGCCCACTTGTTGCTATTCTTAATCAAAACAAACTAACTGGATCCAACTATGGTGACTAGAAAAGAAATTTGGACATTGTTCTTACAGCTGAAGAGCACAAATATGTGCTTACTCAACTATGTCCTAGTTTTCCTTCATTAGATGCTCCTTTTGAGGAAAAACAACAATATGATCGTTGGCAGAAATCTAATGAGATGACCAAGTGCTATATCCTAGCATCTATTTCAAATGTTCTACAACATCAAATGCAGGATGTAGAACTAGCTTCGGACATTATGCTAAGTTTGAAGGAGATAATTGGTGAGCAAGGCCGTTTTGCAAGGCAAGAAACTATGAGGCAGATTTATAATACCAAAATGGTTGAAGGTACTTCAGTAAGGGAGCATTGTCTTAGGATGACTCTAATCTGAATACATTGGAAGTTTTAGGTGTCGATATTGATGGAGAATCCCAAGTGGATATGATACTCTAGTCACTACCAGAATCATTCAAGGAATTCAAACTTAATTATAATATGAACAAAAAGGTTTATTCATTGTCTGAATTGAGGAATGAATCGGTGGCGGCGAAAGGCATCCTTGGTACTTCTAGTGTTGAAGCCAATATGGGTGAAGCTTCTACTTCTCAACCTAAGTTGAAAGGCAAGGGTAAGAAGAAGAAGAAGAAGGACTTCACCAAGCAAGACGGTAAACAAATTGCCTAAGGATTTGCCAACAAAGGAAAGAAAACCAAAGGAAAGTGTTTCCATTGTGGTGAGAAAGGACATTGAAAGAGGAGTTGTCCAATTTTCAAAGCTACCAAGAATAAGGGTATGAAAAATTCATTTCTTCTTGAAATATGTTTAGTACAAAATCCCATGGATTCTTAGTGTGTGGATTCAGGTTGTACTAATTATATCTGCAATTCCTTGTAAGGGTTTCAAGAGACCAGAAGGTTGAATGAAGGAGAACTATTTCTTACTTTGGCTGATGGAAGCAGGATTCTGGTTGTAGTTGTTGGAGTGTTTAATTTATATTTTAGTTCTAGAGTTTAAATATTGGAAGACTGTCTATCTGTACCTAACGTTCATAGGAATTTAATTTTTGCAACTTATTTAGGTAAGCATGGATATTGTGTTATCCTGAAAGACAATGTTGTAATAAAGAAGGATAAAATGTTTATCTGTTCTGGCAATTTTGTGGATGGTCTTTATATTTTAACTCCTGATAAGCATGAATTATACAATTCTAAATTAGATGATAACTCTCATGTGCAATCATTCAAGAGAAAGTTTCCTTCTTCTAATGATGCATATCTTTAGCACTTGAGTTTGGGTCATATTAATTCAAATAGGATTCAAAGACTAGTCAAAGATGGACTCTTAGAGCCATTGGACTTTAATGATTTTTCAATTTGTGAATCTTGTTTGGAGGGTAAAATGACAAAACGACCTTTCAATGCAAAAGGTAGAAGAGCCCAAGAGTTGCTTGAATTAGTTCATACAGATGTATGTGGTCCTATGTCAACCCAAGCAAAAGGAGATTTTGAGTACTTCATCACTTTTACGGATGATTACTCAAGATATGGTTATGTGTACCTAATGAGACGGAAGTCCGAAGCCTTTGAAAAGTTCAAAGAGTTTAGGGTTGAAGTTGAGAATCAATTAGGTAAACACATAAAGACCATTTGATCTGATTGAGGTGGCGAGTACCTTCTTGGGGATTTTAAGGATTACTTAATTCAAAATGGGATTATATCCCAATTGAATGCACCTGGAACTCCTCAACAAAATGGTGTAGCGGAGAGGAGGAATAGGACTCTTTTGGAAATTGTTAGGTCCATGATGAGTTACTCAACTTTACCAATTTCCTTTTAGGGGTATGCCTTAGATATAGCAATACATCTTTTAAATTTAGTTCCATCAAAATCTGTTCCCAAAACACCCATGGAATTGTGGAGTGGGCGTAAGCCTAGTATGAGATATCTCCACATTTGGGTTGTCCAGCGCATGTGCTAAAGGGGAAGCCTGATAAGTTGGAACCAAAATCAGAAGTATGTTTGCTTGTGGGTTATCCAAAAGAAACTGTGGGTTGTCCAAAAGAAACTAGGGGTTATTTATTCTATAGTCAAAATGATAACAAAGTTTTTGTTAGTACAAATGTCAAATTTTTGGTAGATGATTATGTGAATATGTTTAATCCTAGAAGTAAAGTTTTTTTGGCTGAAATAGATGAACCTATAGTTGAACAACCAATGGATTAAACTAGGGATGATGTGGCTGTATTAGATACACCACAAGATACTACTCATGAGATGTCTAGTACACAGGTGCCTCGTTGTAGTGGGAGAATTTTTTAGCCTCCTATAAGATTTATAGGTTTGGGAGAAACTTATGAAGCTATCTCAGAAGAGGTTGAATTGAATCCCTACACTTATGAATAAACAATAAATGATATAGATGCACATCATTGGGTCCAAGCTATGAAATCTGAATTAGATTCAATGTATTCCAATCAAGTTTGGGATTTTGTAAAGGAGCCTAACGACATTAAACCTATTGGTTGCAAATGTGTTTACAAGAGGAAGAGAGGGATAGATGGAAAGGTTGAAACCTTTAAAGCAATACTAGTGGCGAAAGGGTATACACAAAAAGAAGGTATTGCTTATGATGAAACCTTTTCACTAGTAGCAATGCTTAAATCTATTAAAATTCTTTTGTCCATTGCTGCTCATTATGATTATGAGATTTGACAAATGGATGTCAAGACTGCATTTCTTAATGGCAATCTTGAAGAAGAAATCTACATGTTGCATCTAGAAGGTTTCATAACAAAGAACCAAGAGCATATGGTATGCAAGTTGAAAAGGTCCATTTATGGACTTAAGCGAGCATCTAGGTCATGGAAAATCAGATTTGATCAAGCAATCAAGTCATTTGGTTTTGAACAAAATCTAGATGAACCATGTGTGTACAAAAGACATCAAGGTAAAGTAGTAATGTTTTTAGTGCTTTATGTTGATGATATTCTGCTCATTGGAAATGATGTAGGGGTAATGTCATCGGTAAAAGTTTGGTTGTCAAGCCAATTTGATATGAAGGACTTGAGTGAAGCTAACTATATTCTAGGGATCAAGCTTTGGCGAGATCACAAGAATAAGATGTTAGGTTTGTCACAAGCTGGATATATAGATAAGGTTCTAGAATTGTTTAGCATGCAAAATTCCAAGAAAGGATTACTTCCCTTCAGACCTGGAGTTCCTCTATCTGATGACCAAAGGCCTAAGACTCTTGAGGAAGAAAACATGATGAGACTGAATGAAATGTACACGTACGCAGTGGGAAAAAAAAAACAGATCTACTTCATTCATAAAAGTTAACATGCACTATGTAAGTTTCAGAATTTGAGAACAAAAGAGTGTACCTTGGAGCAGTGAATTTCAAAATCGAAGATCAAAATCACTTGGGAACACTTTCAATCTTCACTCCAATTCCACTAACGCCCAAGATGTGTGGTCTCTCAATCAGTTCCAAAGAAAATAAAATGTCAAAGTGTCTAACACTTCCTACACCACTTCACAATAGTTCTTACCAAATTCTCTACAGAAAATTATGTATGTTTATCCCTTTGTGTCTAACCGATTATCTAATTGGGTTGGCCTTTTGGGCCTTTCGAATTGGGCTTAAGTGTGTGGCTTGGAGTGGGACCAAAAGGGACCAATAAGACACTAGCTCCAATGGGCCTTGGGCTTTTCTGTCAACTCTTGACAAGTCCAAAGTTACCATTACCTATATTTAATATCATTATATAAATATAGTTGCACTCTAGGCCTTATCTATAAATTATATCCCAAGACTTTATTGTACATGCAACCCCTTCATAAAATATTCGTAGTAACACAAAGTCATGAAAAAAGACTGTCACTTTGTAAATTACTACATCTTAATTCTTTGAGTACCCGGTTTAATCCTTTAAAGTTATTCATTATATATTTATGAAATCCAATTCCATAAATATATATACTTTAGTAACTTCTTACTAAAGTGGTTAGGCCTAACTCTTTGAATAACAATCCCATTAAACTTATCTCAAGAGAATATTTTGTATCTCCGTTAAGAGACTATGAATTCCATCTTGAGAATATATGTTCCATCAACACTAAATGTGGTTGCCCAACATACTGAGGTTTTGACCGTTACTCTAGATTTCACTCCTGATATATCAAAGCAACCTACACCTCATGATCAAGTCCATTATTCTCTCAGGATTAAGAGTTCATGCAAATATAAGTTGTGAGTTTATTATTCATATGACAGTCGTTGGAAGAATAATAAATCTCACACGGTCCAGTTCAATATGTTTTAACTCTTAAAACATATCAACATACCAACTAGAAATCTCCATTTCCATGATCAAGACAAATCATCTTAGTTGATATGTTATAGTCTTCGCAGATGAAATGCCCAATTTTCATCACCGACTACGAACTACATTTTGAGTTTACAGGGAACTTGTGATTTACATCTTCTGTGACTAAATCACATAAATCACATACAATGCATCTTATAGATTATATGATAATGTCCCAATATTCATGTTACCATTATTTTTAGATAATAATAAAATAACTTTATTAAACACAACATTAAGTCATACATAATGTCATAAATAATAATATACATAGTATCATACAATAGGATTTAAGGGCACTCATCCTAACAGAGACAAGTTTCCTATGCTTTTGCGGTGGAAAGTCTCATGTATGCCATGCTTTGTACTAGGCCAGATATTTGTTATTCAGTTGGCATGGTCAGCCGATATCAATCAAATTCAGGACTTAAACATTAGCAAGCTGTAAAGCATATTCTCAAGTATCTAAGGAGAACGAGAAATTATATGCTTGTTTACCATAGTGAGGATTTGATTCCCATTGATTATACAAATTTAGATTTTCAGTAAGATTTTAATTTCAGAAAATCCACTTCAGGTTGTGTGTTCACCTTGGGAGGTAGAGCCATAAGTTGGAGGAGTGTCAAGCAATCTTGGTTTTGTGAGAATTGAGCAAGTTCCTATCACATTGTTTTGCAATAATAATGGAGCGGTTGCACAATCCAAGGATCCAAGGAATCACAAGAAAGGAAAACACATAGAGAGAAAGTACAACATCATTTTAGACATTGTTGCTCGTGGAAGTATAGTAGTAGCAAAGATTGATAGTGCAAAGAATCTAGCGGATCCCTTTACCAAAACCTTGCCTCAAAGGACTTTCTAATCACATTTGGAGGAAATGAGAGTTAGATTAGTGCACAATAGTCTTTAGGGTAAGTGGGAGATTGTTAGGATTGGTGCCCTTAAATCCTATTGTATGATGCTATGTATGACATTATGTATGACTTAATGTTATAATTAATAAAGTTATTTAATTATTATCTAAAATAATGGTAACACGAATATTGAGACATTATCATATAGTCCATGAGATGCATAGTATGTGATCTATGTGATTTAGTCACAGAAGATGTAGATCACAAGTTCTTTGTAAACTCATAATTTTAGTTCATAGTCGGTGATGAAATTAGGCATTTCATCTACAAAGACTGTAACATATCAACTAAGATGATTTGTCTTGATCATGGAAATAAAGATTTCTAGTTGGTATGCTGATATGTTTTAAGAGTTAAGACATATTGAACTGGACCGCTGTGAGATTTATTATTGTCCTAACGACTGTCAAATGAATAATAAACTCACGACTTCTATTTACATGAACTCTTAATCCTGTGAGGATAATGGACTTGTTCATGAAGTGTAGGTTGCTTTGATATATCAAGAGTGAGATCTAAAGTCACGATCAAAATCTCAGTATGTTGGGCAGCCACATTTAATGTTGATGGAACATATATTCTCAAGATGGAATTCATAGTCTCTGAACGGAGATATAAAATATTCCCTTGAGATAAGTTTAATGGGTTTGGTTATTCAAAGTGTTATACCTAACCACTTTAGTAAGGAGTTACTAAAGTATATATTTATGGAATTGGATTTCATAAATATATGATGAATAACATTAAAAAGATTAAACTGGGTACTCAAGGAATTAAGATGTAGTAATTTACAAAGTGGCAATCTACTTTCATGACTTTGTATTTCTACGAATATTTTATGAAGGGGTTGCATGTACAATAAAGTCTTGGGATATAATTTATAAATAAGGCCTAGAGTGCAACTATATATATATAGTGATATTAAATATAGTTAATGGCAATTTTGGACTTGTCAAGAGTTGACAGGAAAGCCCAAGGCCCATTGAAGCTAGTGTCTTATTGGTCCCTTTTGATCCCACTCCAAGCCACATACTTAGACCAAATTGGAAAGATCTAAAAGGCCAGCCTAATTAGATAATCAGTTAGACACAAAGGGAGAAACATATAGAATTTTATGTGATATTTGACACTATTGTGAAATGGTGTGTATGTGAGTGAGAGATACACTCTTATTCTCCCTTGGAAACAGATTAAGAGACCACACTTCTTGGGCGTTAGTAGAATTGGAGTGAAGATTGAAAGTGTTGCCAAGTGCTTCTAATCTTTGTTTTGAAATTCACCGCTTCAAGGTACGCTCTCTTGTTCTTAATTTCTGAAACTTACATGGTGCATCTTATCAATTGCGAATGAAGTAGATCTGTTAATTTTTCGTTGCGTATATTTTGTATGAGATACAAACCATATTTTTCCAACAAAAGTATGATATTTTGGCGCATTTAAGATGCATCCTACTTTTTTGAGTGTTTATGATGCTCTCCAATTATCTGAGGAACTTAGGAGAGTCTTCATACTTGCTTTGCTAAGCCTAGATTTCTTTAAAATTGAGATTGACCAAATCGAGGCACAACACTTGTCACCTAGACTATGTGCTTCATGTTTGACATGCATAATGTTTAGTGATGAGGACCTCCAGCTTGGGGAAAATTTCATAATTGGCTTTTATATGTCAAAGGCACAATTGGAGATGCATGGTTATTAAGAATCCGATTGGATTATGGATTAGCTATAAATCTTCTTCCTTATAAGAATCAGCCTGTGCATGTAGCTTTATGCATGCATACGCAGGCCCGATTTTGGGCATGTATAATGAATTCCAGAAACTATACAAGACAAGTTTTCTGCATTAATGTTGAGGTTTGAAAAATCCCACATCGTTTGGGAGTCATTCCAAATCCCTGTTTTCACACTATAAGTAGCTTTACATGGCATATTTTCAAAAGAGATAGAAATCTCACGGGAAAGCACTAAGATTCACTAGAAATAATGAATCAAAGAGGGAGTTTTTCACAAAACATCCTTAAGTAAATTTTCTTTTGATTAAGGCATTTTCTAGCCTTGATATTTGAGTTTAAGATTACCAATCACTCTTTTATTGAATAGTGAATAGATTTGACAGAGGGGAATAGTAAAAAATCAAGCTTGAAGAGTTTTTGTTTAAGGTATTAAGTTTTAGACCTTTCTTTTTATATTCTTTTATACTCTTTAATCTTTTGGTTTGCTTTATTTTCTTGTTATAATATGTTATAATATGTTTATCTAGCTTTGGTTTATGTTTTTGTATGTTTAAAATGCATATTAGGATGTTAGATTTAGTGTTTTAAGCTCTATTGTGTTTCTAGGGTTTCTGGGTAGAAACCTACACACGCATAATCTTGCCTCCGTATGTAGGCTTGATTATGTGCACGCAGGGAAGTTCCTACGTGCACATGAACTTGCCCGGAAACCCTAATATTTATTTATTTGTTTTTGTTTTACTTTCACATGTATGCTTATGTATAACCTCTTTCATGTATTTTCATGCTTTCAAAACTTTTGTTTCACAAGTTTGTTTGCTTATTTGCTATCACATGTTAGAATCAGGGTTTATCTAGTGTTTTGTTGTTTCAATGCCATGAACATAGATTCACATGCTCATGCATGATGCCATAGGTGCTAAGTTGCTACAAGGTAAGTAAAAGGTAAGTCATGCATTCGTAATGTACATACATTATGATATGATTTTGCTTAGGTTTTATGATTGTAATCTTGATGCCTTGGATGATGACATGTTTTTTTGGTCTTATTTATATCTTGATTTAATGCTCACATGTTTCTGCCTTGGATAAATGTGATTTGATATGATGGAGTTTGTGATGAAGCATGTTTAGATGTATGATTAGGGTTTGTGATGTGATGAATGCTTTGATGCCATGATTAGTTGAATGTTTTAATGATAAGTATGCTAGATGAATGATAGGTTGTTTGAGATGCATCATTAGATGTGTGCTAGGTTTTGGTTGATTGCAATGATAGATGTATGTTTAGGGGTGTTTGATGCCATGTTGACTGTTAGATGCATGATTAGTGTGTGTGAGAGTTACATACAAGTATTGAGTATGCCTTTAATAGGGTTAAGACATAAGACACAATGATAGGAAGCCAACCTTAGGGTTGGGAGGTTTTGGGTGCCTAACACCTTCCCAAGACCGTGCCTTTACTTTGAACCCATATCTATAGTAGTAAGATCAAAAGGTCATTCCTAAAAAGGACTCTATATATATGGTTCTTAGACCATTGCAAAAACTAGGTGGCGACTCCTAAAAAAAGACCCTTTGCATTCACAGTGGCCACTCCACTGGGGATTGTGAATTTGATTCCTATATGTCCTATATCTTAACCTTAATAAAGGTTTACTCAATATTTGTTTGAACACACATCACATGGTTCTTTTGTCCCTTAATCTCGGTTGGTGATGAGGGGGAAGATGGAAGGCTCCATTTAGGCCCAAGTCTTTCGAAGTTTATCCCACCAACTCACAATGTGTGCCATTGCCTATGATGGGCTTTGAGTACTTAATGGTTTGCCACCAATCCACAAAGGTCCACTTAGGCCCTCGGTTTGAATCTTGGCCCACCTAGTTGTGAGTGCCTACTTATCTATCCCTTTAGCCTTAGGGAGCCTACCCACACTTAGAAAGATCCAAGATCTAATAAAAAGAGGATACCCTTTATATATCTCTTGCTTGTTCAACCATATATCTTGTGCTCACCTAATTCTAAAGGAAAAATAAAAGATGTCAAATTGGAATGATGACCCTAAACTTATGGCATACCCTAAGACAAATGGGACAAAGGAAATGAAGTTCTTACATATAAGAGGCTTGTCCTTAAATCTAAGGGTATATCTTAACTTGAAAGGTTCATAAGAAGATAGGCTAATTTCTATCATAAGCCCAAATCAAAAAGCCTTTTGGAAAAGAGGGCTTTGGGCCTATGATAAAAAGTATGCTATGGACTTAGCATCCAAAATCCTACAAAGTCAATATGAACTTCCATAATCTTGGGCCTTTTTATTGCATGCCTAGGCCCAAAATGATGAAAACTTCATGGACCTTGAGAGGAAGGCTACGATATATTCTAGCTAAAGGGCTATATGGGTGCTTTTCTTCTAGGACGCAGGCCCAAGTATGAACAAGGATCCTGGGCCCAATATGTATTGTTTTAAGAAACTGGGCTTGGTTCACCGTAACTAAATGAGGCTGATTACAAACCAAGTTGTGCTTAAGTCACATAAAGCTCCTCAAGGCAAAAATGCAATTCCTCCTAAGCAATAAAATACCATTATAAGTGTTTTAGTGTCATAAAATGACCCTTTACTCTTACGAAACAAGTAAAATAATTATTCATAATATTCACAATGAGAAAGAGATTGAAATAGAATATTCAAGACTTATCTTTTATTGGGTAAACATTTAAAAGAGTTCCTTCACTTGGTACCTTAGATGTACTGTCGTGGTACCCCAGACAAACTTGGCCTGTAATCCCAGAATACTGATTCTCTAAACTATACTATCTTTCTCCATGCTTATTATGCAATAGAGTTTTGTCCTTACCCTTTACCTTTATAGGTCTTGCATAAGAACACACTATACAACATATCTTCAAATAATTGTTAGTTTCTTAGATTAGGATATATATTTTAATACATATACATATATGTAAATGAATTTCATGAGAATGAGTTAGTTACGAGGATCCTGGCCGTAATTCTCACATACTTAGTGCTTTTGCACAAGACTTGTGGGATTTGGAACTCAAGTCCAAGTGGCTTTGCTTGGGCATTTCCTACCAAGATAGTTAGGTGAGGAGGATTTTGTGGGAGAGAGTGATATCTAATGTGTGCATGGTTTGGCATATGTTTCTTTGGAAGCTAAGTGATATTTTGAATGATCTCAAGGATATGGGACAAATTCTTCCACCTTGGCTCTCTTATTTTTGTTTCTTTCTTTCTCTTTCTTGCTGGGCTATTAAAGCTCTAATTTGAACCTTTGAACTCTCCCCTTTTCCCTCCATCTGAATCCCCCTTCCCCTCTCCTCTCTACTATGCCTTAGTGTTCCTTATATAGTGGACATGGTCTGGTACTCCTGGCGAGGATGTCCCTGGTTTGCTGGGTAAAACCATGTCCTTTAGAACTTGAAAAGGTGCATTGGGAAAAGGTTTAGCTTATTTAGGCAATTATAACTCAAAAAGGGCATTTGGCTTTAGCTATAAATGAAAGATTTCTTCTTGGAAAGTCAAATGAGTGGGTGGGTTGCTCAATGCAATGGATGGCATCTTTGGTTGAAAGTGACAACTGTGAGGAAATTGTGAGGAGTTGTCATGCACATGGGGGAACTGAGTTTTTCCATTGGTTCATGCATTCCAAGCGAATATATGAACCAAGGGAAACCTTCGGGATCCTCTTTTCCCCAGAAATCACTCCCCTACCAACCAAACCATTGTTCCTTTACTATCCACTCGAGATCCCATGAGCTTGGACCATGGGTTACAAAGATAATACCTGTTTTTGCTGGATTTTTAATAGCTTTATTGCTAGAAATCTGAACATACACCTTGGCTTTCCCATATGTTAGCCAAGGTCCTCTTCTCAAGGCTTCAAAAGGACACATTAAGGTCCTAGGGCCTTAATGCTCTTCTCACTGCATATCCTCTGACCGAGATCCTTGTTGCATGTCCTCTAGCCTGATTGAGATCCTCTTCTTTTTTCTTTTTTCTTTTATTATTATTATTATTATTATTATTATTATTATTATTATTATTATTATTATTATTATTATTATTTTTTCTTTCTTTCTTTTTTGCTTTATTTTGGGACTTTGGGCCTTCATGACCCTTCTTAACTTCATGAATTGAGTCTTATTTTTTATTAAGACCTATGGTCTTTCCTTACTTTTCATGGAATGGGCTTTCTTGTGAAATTTTGGCCCTCAACATTAGCCCCCCGAGCTCATGGGTTACCTATAGCCCACGTATGAGAAAATAAATTGTTCTTGTTTCTAGAACTAATGTGTAAATCGAATAATTCTTGAGGGAAACTCCAAAGGAATTGCTACACTTCCTTCATGGGATGAACTAACATGTTGCGAAAGATTAGAATTCACCTTCATGTTAGTATCGAAGGAAAAATTCTGGTTTTGCATTTCATGCAAAACCCACAGCGGAAGCAACGAACTAGGATCTATTTCATTCATGATTGATAACGTGCACAATGTAAATTTCAGAATTTAAGAACAAGATAGCGTACCTTGGTATGGAGAAATTCAAAACAAAGATTAGAAGCACTTGGGAACACTTTTAATCTTCACTCCAATTCCACTTTACGCCCAAGATGTGTGGTCTCTCAATCAGTTTTTCAAAGGGAGAATGAAAGTGTGTCTCACACTCTTTCACACACCGTTTCTTTTTCTTTTCTAATCTCTTCTGATAAAAATTTTGTATGTTTCTCCCTTTATAACCAACTGATTATCTAATTCGGCTGGCCTATTGGGCCTTTCCAATTGGGCTTTAGTGTGTGGCTTGGAGTGGGACCAAAAGGGACCAATAAGACACTAGCTCCAATGGGCCTTGGGCTTTTCCGTCAACTCTTGACAAGTCAAAAGTTACCATTAATTATATTTAATACCACTATATAAATATAATTGTACTCTAGGCCTTATTAATAAATTATATCCCAAGACTTTATTATACACGTAACCTCTTCATAAAATATTCGTAGTAACACAAAGTCATAAATGTAGACTGCCACTTTGTAAATTACTACATCTTATCCTTGAGTACCCGGTTTAATTCTTTAAAGTTATTCATTATATATTTATGAAATCCAATCTCATAAATATATACTTTAGTAATTTCTTACTAAAGTGGTTAGGCCTAACTCTCTGAATAACTGAACCCATTAAACTTATCTCAAGGGAATATTTTATATCTCCATCAAGAGACTATGAATTCCATCTTGAGAATATATGTTCCATCAACACTAAATGTGGTTGCCCAACATACTGAGGTTTTGACCGTCACTTCAGATTTCACTCCTGATATATCAATGTAACCTACACTTCATGATCAGGTCCATTATTCTCTCAGGATTAAGAGTTCATGCAAGTAGAAGTCGTGGGATTTATTATTCATTTGACAGTCATTAGGAGAATAATAAATCTCACAGCGGTCCTGTTCAATATGTCTTAACTCTTAAAACATATCAACATATCAACTAGAAGTCTCCACTTCCATGATCAAGACAAATCATCTTAGTTGACACGTTATAGTCTTCGCAGATGAAATGCCCAATTTCATCACCGACTACGAACTATAAATTCTGAGTTTACAAAGAACTTGTGATTTACATCTTCTGTGACTTTTCACATAAATCACATACAATGCATCTCATGGACTATATGATAATGTCCCATATTCATGTTACCATTATTTTAGATAATAATAAAATAACTTTATCAATCACAATATTAAGTCATACATCATGTCATACATAATGTCATACATAATATCATACATAGCATCATACAATAGGATTTAAGGGCACAAATCCTAACAAGTATTAAGTTGTAGATTGGTATTCAACAAATCAACTTTGTCAAACTGACAATGATATATGAATATATATATATATATATATATATATGTATGTATGTATAACCAAATTATATTGGTATTGCATTTGATGTTAAGAGTATGTCTCTAGCACTAATGTTTTTGCTAGTAATTCTAGGATATTGTGAGAGACCGCGCCCCTGACCTCCTTTTTTAGGTGGTGTGTTGGGTCAAACTCACGTGAATGGGTGGAGTCGTGTTATTGCCTCTCAAAATGGAGGTTTGACTAGTTATATTTTCTCCTTTAGATTAAGAGTTTTACAATGGAGTCGCCACTTATTTAATTATTGGGATAAATAAGAAAACCAAGATTGAAAAATTCCTCATTTTATTAATTTTCAATTGAATTTACATTGATCAAGGGAAGATTACATGGCTTTGATGCTAGATACAATCTAAGATAAAGTACATAGCTTTGTTTCCTAGTTACAATCTAAAAATTGAAAATTACAAGGATAAACATTGGTTTATCAACCCTTGATCTAAGTTCGGAGGCAATGTTACAAGGTGGGAAAGTGTTAGGCACCCACCTTGCCCAGTGAAACCGGTCTTCTAGACTATGATGGCCAACATTCATATCACATCATCGTATATGTTATCAATCAATTTGCTTGTTGAATTTAAAGTGTGTGCATGTGATAAACCCCAATTCAATTTATTAAGCATTTCATTTGGATTGAAAAATAAATTCTAGTGAATGTGTGTGGATGGTGATATCCTAGATTCAAGAATTTAAAAGAATTATTAAACAAACATATTTTCCATGTTTTTGATGTGGATTTAAGATCGAAACTAGTGTTATGCATGAACATGTGATGAACAACCAAGAACATGTGAAAAACATATAAGAACAATTAAGGACATTCAAACATATTCAAAGGAATTTAGATGATTATTATCATGCTTTAATCTTAAATTCTCATCATGGCGACACAAAAAACAATTAGGGAAATGGATTATACCTTCATGCAAGATCCATATGGTGGATGAAGAGACTCTTGAGGAAGGTCTTAAGGGTGGAGGAAAAGAAGAGTTAGGAGAGGAAGAGTGAGTTTCACTCAATACCTTGAGTCTCAAGAAGACTAAGATATTGTTAGGATTAGTGCCCTTGAATCCTATTGTATGATGCTATGTATGATATTATGTATGACATTGTGTATGACTTAATATTGTGTTTAATAAAGTTGTTTTATTATTATCTAAAATAATGGTAACATGAATATTTGGACATTATCATATAGTCCATGAGATGCATAGTATGTGATTTATGTGATTTAGTCACAAAAGATATAAGTCACAAGTTCTTTGTAAACTCAGAATTTATAGTTCGTAGTTGGTGATGAAATTGAGCATTTCATCTGCGAAGACTATAACGTATCAACTAAGATGATTTGTCTTGATCATGGAAGTGGAGACTTCTAGTTGATATGTTGATATGTTTTAAGAGTTAAGACATATTGAACTGGACCATTGTGAGATTTATTATTCTCTTAACAACTGTCAAATGAATAATAAATCTCATGACTTCTATTTGCATGAACTCTTAATCCTGAGAGAATAATAGATTTGATCATAAGGTGTAGGTTACTTTGATAAATTAGGAGTGAGATCTAAAGTAACGGTCAAAACCTTAGTATGTTGGGCAATCACATTTAGTGTTGATGGAACATATATTCTTAAGATGAAATTCATAGTCTTTTGATGGAGATATAAAATATTCTCTTAAGATAAGTTTAATGGGTTCAGTTATTCAGAGAGTTAGGCCTAACCATTTTGGTAAGAAATTACTAAAGTATATATTTATGAAATTGGATTTCATAAATATATAATGAATAAATTTAAAGGATTAAACCGGGTACTCAAGGATAAGATGTAGTAATTTACAAAGTGGTAGTCTACATTCATGACTTTGTGTTACTACGAATATTTTATGACGGAGTTGCATGTAAAATAAAGTCTTGGAATATAATTTATTAATAAGGCCTAGAGTGCAATTATATTTATATATAATTAATGGTAACTTTAAACTTGTCAAGAGTTGATGAAAAAGCCCAAGGCTCATTGGAGCTAGTGTCTTATTGGTCCCTTTTGGTCCCACTTCAAGCCACACACTAAAGCCCAATTGGAAAGGCCCAATAGGCTAGCCCAATTAGATAATCAGTTAGTTATAAAGGGAGAAACATACAAAATTTTTATTAAGGATATAAGAAACGGTGTGTATGTGAGAGTGAGACACACTTTCATTCTCCCTTTGAAAACTGATTGAGAGACCACACATCTTGGGCATAAAGTGGAATTGGAGTGAAGATTAAAAGTATTCCCGAGTACTTCAATCTTTGGTTTTAAATTTCACCACACCAAGGTACGCTATCTTGTTCTTAAATTCTGAAATTTACATAGTGCACGTTATCAATCATGAATGAAATAGATCCTTATTTGTTGCTTCTGCTATGTATTTTGTATGAGATACAAAACCAGTTTTTCCTATAGATATGACAAGACTACTCAACTTCCTAGAACTCGAGAGAGGAGAAGAGAGGGGGTTTTTGTCTCTTGGAATGGAGGAGAGGTAGGGTTTATATAGTAGTGGTTGAGGAAATATGCATGGAAGACCATTTAATGAGGGTTGACAAAGAATCATGAACCTAGACCTCATTTTAGCCTTTGGGAAAATCTGATGCATTAAATGTAGAGATTGGTGGGAGTGAGGAGTAAGCCAAAATTCAATTTTCTCGTAGCAGCTGTAACAGCTTGTAGAGCCAACTTCGAAAAATCATATCTGACTCAATTCTGATCGAAATTACCTCGATCTTGTACTCAAATTGAAGCCCCGGATGTCTAATTTCTAGGAAAATTAACTTCATTCACAGATTCAAAATATTTTGAGAAATATCGATGAAATGGTGAGCAGAGGTCATTTGTTAGAAAATGGTTTCAGCATAATTAATATTAATAGGTCCCAAATTAGCTCTTAATTAACATTAAATGGCTCCCATGACTCCCATTTTAGACTTAGTTGGTTCCAAATTTACTCTAATTAAAAGATAATTGAACAAATTACTCATTAAATAATTAATGTCTAACTATCTAATTAATTAGGTGTGTGCAACCCTACTATAAAATGTAGTCCTAATCAATCAAATTATGACACATCATTGATCTCAAATTGATTATACTTATAACCAATTGAAATCAATTGTTCATAATCACATATAGTTAGACTCAATTTGTGATAGTACATCTCAGCCATTAAAACTTGATTTGATGATAACTTTCAATCAAGATCATTTTGGTGAAATGAGATTAAGGATCTAATGACCAGAATCAAGATACATATTTCCAAGGCAAAATTACCCTTTTACCCTCCATGTGAGGTTAAATGCGGGTTACAAAATGGGGTGTCAACAGATATGCTTTTTGAAAGTAGCATGCAAAAATTATGTTGAATGCATATTAAATCTTAATATAAGATAACACTGCTTTGTCAACAAGATTTTGTTTGTTTTACAAAATAGGTTGAATGAGGGAAGCCCCCATGAACTTTGCCAAAGATATTCTATGCATTCTAGTGTTGGAAAAACACATGAAAAATACATGTTTGTATCTCATACAAAACATGCGCAGTGAAAAATTAACGGATCTACTTCATTCGCAGTTGATAACATGTACTATGTAAGTTTCAAAATTTAAGAACAAGAAAGCGTACCTTAGTGCGGTGAAATTCAAAACCAAATATTATAAGTACTTGGGAACACTTTTAACCTTCACTCCAATTCCACTTAATGCCCAACAAATATGGTCTCTCAATCAGTTTCCAAGGAGAGAGGAGAGTGTTCAATACTCACATACAAACCATTTCATTCCTTGTATGTTCTTAATGAAAATACTTATGAAATTCTGTATGTTTCTCTCCTTATATATAACTGATTATCTAATTAGGCTAGCCTTTTGGGCCAATTCAACTAGGCTCTTGTGTGTGGCTTGGAGTGGGACCAAAAAAGACCAATAAAACACTAGCTCCAATGTGCCTTGGGCTTTTCTGTAAACTCTTGACAAGTCCAAAGTTACCACTAACTATATTTAATACCACTATATAAATATAGTTGCACTCTAGGCCTTATCTATAAATTATACCCCAAGACTTTATTATACATGCAACCCCTTCATAAAATATTCATAGTAATACAAAGTCATGAATGTAGACTGCCACTTTGAAGATTACTACATCTTAATCCATGAGTACCCGGTTTAATCCTTTAAGTTATTCATCATATATTTATGAAATCTAATTCCATAAATATATACTTTAGTAACTCCTTACTAAAGTGGTTGTTCCTAACTCTCTGAATAACCAAACCCATTAAACTTATCTCAAGGGAATATTTTGCGTCTCCGTTAAAAGACTATGAATTCCATCTTGAGAATATATGTTCCATCAACACTAAATGTGGCTGCCCCACATATTGAGGTTTTGATCGTGACTAATAGATCTCACTCCTAATATATCAAAGCAACCTACATCTCATGATCAGGTCCATTATTCTCTCAGGATTTAGAGTTGATGTAAATAGAAGTCGTGAGATTTATTATTCATTTGACAGTCGTTAGGAGAATAATAAATCTCACAGCAATCCAGTTCAATCTTAACTCTTAAAACATATCAACATACCAACTAGAAATCTCTATTTCCATGATCAAGACAAATCATCTTAGTTGATATGTTATAGTCCTCGCAGATGAAACGCCCAATTTCATCACTGACTACGAATTATATTTTGAGTTTACAAGGAACTTGTGATTTACATCTTCTGTGACTAAATCACATAAATCACATACAATGCATCTCATGGACAAAGATAATGTCCCATTAGTTCATTTATAGATAGTCTCATATAATTAAACAATTTAATTATTAATGACATGCCAATAAATTGGATTTTAGGGCATAAACCCCAACAATCTCCCACTTACCATCAAAAACAATTTATCATATACCCGACACTTATTTCCCTTTAGAGTAATTCATAGTTACTCTAAGGCAAGGTTTGGAAACAAGTTTCAGCTAGATTTATTGTATAAATTATCTTTTATACTACTATTTCTCATGTACTCATATCTGTTTAATAAGATGATACTTGCGCTTGATGTGTATCTTCACCACCTAGGATGAACACATATCTTGAAGTCCAACTTCATGAATCACAATCAAACTACAAGTCAGTATTTGTACATCCAGTAACTATCAAAAATTCACTTCTGTGGATAAGCATATAATCCCTCATTCTCCTAAGATATTTGAATATATGCTCTACTACCACTAAATTAAGTGATCTTTGATTCAATTGATATTTGCTTATTATGCCCACCGCAAAATAGATATTTAACCTAGTATTTAGCATAGCATAAAGACTTCCTATCGATTTGATATAAGGAATTGTCTTAATATGCTCTTCCTTTTTTATGTCTTAGGACCATAGCCCTTTATAAAGGAACTTCAAACTTAAAAGGAAAAAATCCTTTCTTGAAGTATTACATGCTATACTTGGCTAAAATCTAATCTATTTAAACAGTTTAAGATAGACCAAACATCCTAAATTCTGAATTTTAACAAAGTTTAATTCTTAGGACGTGACCAGTCTTTCCCAAGTACTTTATATCAAACTGGACTAAACAACCAAAAACTCCATTGATGACAATAACTCTACATCATTCTAAATGATTAGAATGTCATCAACATGCATTAAGAAATTTATTATTCTATATAACTTTTACACACATAAGGCCTTTTTAATACTTGATCAAAATGAAACAATTTGATTTCTTGATCAAAGATGATATTTTATGATTCATATGCTTGCTTTAGTCCATAAATGGAATTTAAGCAACTTGCATACTAAACAACACTGGTTCTTTGTTATGTACAAGTCTAGTTACATCATATAGATGTCTTTCTCAAGATTGCTACTAAAAGAAGCTTTCTTGACATCCATTGTCATATTTCATCCGAATGAAATATAATGAATAAGAGAATTTAGATAGTTTCAAACTTGACTGTTGGTGAAAAAATCTTTTCATAATCGAACCATTTCTTTCTGAACAAATCTTTTCGCCACTAGTCTTGACTTTGAAGGTTTGCACCTTCAATTCTATCAATCTCATGTTTCTTGTAGACCTACTTGAGAACAATAGGCTAAATGCCATTAGGCGCCTCTATAAGTTCTAGACTTTAAATGAAATCTAATTCTGTTTACATAACCTTGATCCACTAATCCATATTCATATCATTTATTGCCTTTACGTAGGACTGAGGATCAAATTCATATTCTTAGGGAATTACTTCAAAAGTCTATCCCAAAAGTATGAATTTATTTGATAATTGTTAATCCTCCCACTACGATATTGTATCGGTGTACTAACTATACATATAGAGTAATGCCTTATGGTGTATCTCATACAACCATCTCATTTCTAAATGTATTTCATAGTTGTCTTACAACAAATTCTGACATTTTTCTTCTAGAACAATTCTATGTATAGCTTTAAGATTATTCACAAACATCTTGTTTTCTTTATGACTACCAAAACAATCTTCTGCAATTCCTTATGGATACCCAACATAAACACACTTTTTTCTATCTTTTGATTTCAATTTGTTAGACTTCCTTTCTAGCACAAGTGTTGGACATCCCCAAAAGTGGAAGTATTATATACTAGGTTTTCACCCAATCCATAATTTGACAAATGTCCTAGGAACAAACTTTTGAAATCAGTTTTAGAAAATGTACAGTAATAATTGCAGTATATATCCAAAAGAAATAAGCAAATAGAAATACTTATCATGTACTTTACTATTTCTAAAAGAGTCTTATTCCTCCTTCATGTATGCACTGACTTAAAGAAGTCATTGAAACTACATTCCTTTACAAAAGGAGCCCTAGATCATATTATCCTCTAAATAGAATTCATAGACTAAGAATATAACAAAATAATGGTTCTAAAAGCCCATCTTTCACCAATCTTGAATATCATTTAGATTAATAAGATCTAGACATAAGTGCCAAAACATACATTGCTAAAGGATGAAAACTTTCTTTTTAAAAAGTAAAACATGTAAATTTCCATCTAGAAAATAATCATGGACAATGCTTAGCTTTACCAAAACCAGAATCACTTTCCTTTTGGTCATGCTTTTGAGTATAATTTCCTTTTGGTAACTACTAAGGCAACTAGCTTGTCCATCTGTTTGGTATTATAATTCTTCTTCTTACCACCCTTACCTTTCAGTCTAGGCTAAGAATTTGAATTAAATCATATTGATCCTAGCCTTAGCTTTTAGGATGTCTCCCTTTGCGTAGAACTCACTCATTAATTCAGATATATATAAAAGAACTTATTTATTTTCAAAACAATCTAAATTGATCAAATGATTCTAACAAGGACTTGTGGATTATATCCATATAAGATTGACATTTAATCTCTACATCCAAGAATTCCAATTCATTTTTAAAAAATAAAATATTTTCATAATATGATATAGAATTGAAACTCCTTAAGCTTTTCTTAGCACTCAATATGATTCATACCAAAACTCTCATTTAGACTAAATATAAAGTCTAAGTCTAGTACTAACTCTTGCATCTCATGCTGTAGTACAATTGAGATAGAAGCCAATGTCACATTTCAGAATTTCAATGGAGACTATGATCATATCATAAGCTATCTTCCATCAATGCATTATGCATAGAAAATTATGACAATGCTGAATAGAAACATATTTATGTACTTCAGCTCCTTTATGCACCATGTCCAAAATTATTTCTTAGTTAATGTGATTCAGTTAAAATAGTAGCTAGAGAACAAAATTTATGACAACTTTATTTTGAGACTATAAACATAATTATAGGGACATTATATTTTGCATCCATAACCATATAGTATGGAACCCGAAAAACATACTATACTAGGTGCAACGACAACCTAATCCCGCAATTAATATTCCTCAGCATAGAGTGAATACCAACCGCTACGATTAGGCGAGAAATACTCTCATTATCAATGCTATCATGGTAACTCTTACCAAACAAAAATAATTTGCCGCTTTTTCTTTAGCCTCTAAGTAATGATGACATAGCTCCTTTGGGAGGTTAACATTACACTTAGTCTAGTGTACACCATTATCTAGAATCATGTGTAGCCACATTTCATCTCCCTTTATAGTGTTTAAACTTGTAGTACCATGAAGCAAAGCACCCTCCTTTGGGATCACGAGGCACATATGCCAAGACGAGGTGCTTGTTCACACTACTTTAAACGGGCAAGTTCAATCTTGTAGTACTATGAAGTAAACACTCTCCTTTGGGATCGCGAGGCATATACGCCAAGACAAACCCCACACTACTATGAACCGATAATGGAGGCCATGAGATCCAACCCTTGTATCTCTCTCCCACTAGATGTTTTAAAACAAGTGGATTGTCCTGAAAACATTGTGATCTAATCACAATTTTAACCCTACACATCAAATGTGTTTAATTGTTTAAATTTGATGTGATGTTTCTAAGTCACATCACAATAGCATAACGAACATTCGCGCAATCACAAAGAAGTTTAACCTTGTAATCCGTGAAGTAAATATCTTCCGCATGGAATGCAAGACTCGAAGTCAAGACAATGTATCTATTCACATTATAATATACTTAACAAAAAGGGTTATTTCAGCACTCCCACTTGTTATTTGGCTTTTTCTTAAATAATTTTGATCCCATCAAAACTTATAACCTTGAACTTGCTGAAGACTCTAATCTCATTAGACTCACTAAATAAAACGGAAGTCCTAAACTATTTAGGATTCCTTAAACACTAATGAATCAAAAATTAGTAATATAGAACTCTATCCTTAATTTACTAAATGAAAAGTTCTAATCTCATTAGAAACTATATACCTTTTAATTAAGCTTTAATCTCATTAAAACATTTAATTAAAATAAATTAAGGAATTTCAATCATACAACAATTCTAATCTCATTAGAATGTTTCTTAAAAGACAAGTCCCAAACCATTAAAGACTAAGAGTTCTATTTAACTAATACCATTGATCTCATTAGGTCTTTTAGTTAGAATTATGTGTAACCTCATCATACATAGCCTTGTTTTATATATTTTTGTAAAAAACACTTAAAGAAAATTCTAGATCTTCAGTCCTCGATCGATTGAGAATGTACCTCGATCGATCAAGAAAAGTTCCGGCTGCTCGATTGATCCTCGACAGATTCTCGATCGATCGAGAAAAATTCCATGAAGCTCTATCGATGATCAACAGATCCTCGATCGGTCGAGAAAACTTTTTCCAGCTCGATCGATGCTCGACAGATTTTCGATCGGTCGAGCGTCGCGAATTTTGAATTTCCTAGAATTTTTCTTAGATAGTTTTTTAACGTTTTCATGAACAAAACAACAATCATATGAACATAATGAACAGAGATTGATATCAAAACTGAATTTCATTGATGCTATAGCCTTAAATTCAATTTAACATACTTAAATTCAAAATTAAACAACATCATAACATCAATATCAATTATCATCAAATCATAGTTTCAACAACTATGTAGAAAATTAAGTATGTATAATCTTCTAACATCATGAAACTATTATCTTAGATTCCAAAACTTACAAAACATGTTATACAATTCGAAATTGAAAACCCTTTGATACTAATGTTGGAAAAACACATGGAAAATACATGTATCTCATACAAAACATGCGCAGGAGAAAATTAACAAATTTACTTCATTCGCAATTGATAACATGTACTATGTAAGTTTCAGAATTTAAGAACAAGAAAGCGTACCATGGTGCAGTGAAATTCAAAACCAAAGATTATAAGTACTTGGGAATACTTTTAATCTTCACTCCAATTCTAATTAGTGCCCAAGAAGTGTGGTCTCTCAATTAGTTTCCAAGGAGAGAATAGGAGAGTTTCCAACACTCACATACAAACCATTTCATTCCTTGTATGTTCTTAATGAAAACACTTATGAAATTCTGTATGTTTTTCTCCTTATATATAACTGATTATTTAATTGGGCTAGTCTTTTGGGCCAATCCAATTGGGCTCTTATGTGTGGCTTGTAGTGGGACCAAAAGGGACCAATAAGACACTAGCTCCAATAGGCTTTGGTCTTTTCTGTCAACTCTTGACAAGTCCAAAGTTACCACTAACTATATTTAATACCACTATATAAATATAGTTGCACTCTAAGCCTTATCTATAAATTATATCCTAAGACTTTATTATACATGCAACCCCTCTATAAAATATTCGTAGTAATACAAAGTCATGAATGTAGACTACCACTTTAAAGATTACTACATCTTAATCCTTGAGTACTCGGTTTAACTCTTTAAGTTACTCATCATATATTTATGAAATCTAATTCTATAAATATATGCTTTAGTAACTCCTTACTAAAGTGGTTGGACCCAACTCCCTGAATAACCAAGCCCATTTAACTTATCTCAAGGGAATATTTTGTATCTCCGTTAAGAGACTATGAATTTCATCTTGAGAATATAAGTTCCATCAACACTAAATGTGGCTGCCCAACATACTGAGGTTTTGATTGTGACTAATAGATCTCACTTCTGATATATCAAAGCAACCTACATCTCATGATCAGGTCCATTATTCTCTCAGATTTTAGAGTTGATGCAAATAGAAGTCGTGAGATTTATTTTTCATTTGGCAGTCATTAGGAGAATAATAAATCTCACAGTGGTCCAGTTCAATATGTCTTAACTCTTAAAACATATCAACATACCAACTAGAAATCTCCATTTCCATGATCAAGACAAATCATCTTAGTTGATATGTTATAGTCTTCACAGATGAAACGCCCAATTTCATCACCGACTACGAACTACATTTTGAGTTTACAAGGAACTTGTGATTTACATTTTCTGTGACTAAATCACATACAATGCATCTCATGGACTAAGATAATGTCCCATTAATTCATTTATAGATAGTCTCATATAATTAAACAATTTAATTATTAATGACATGCCAATAAATTGGATTTTAGGGCATAAACCCCAACATCTAGTAGATGCTTGCTATGGCTAAGGTGAATAACCCCAAGATGTTTGCCACATGAGATTTTTAGTCCATGAATAGTGACTTACCAATGGGACCATGATATCATAAATTATTAATTCATATAAAAATGTTGATTTAGAGTCTAATCAAGGCTAGCTACTCTTCTTAAAATGTATTAAAAGATAGAAACTTCCCTGGGGACATGACTTAGAAGGCTTAAGAACATTTTAACGCATTGCTTTAGCTAAAGACCTTGCTCTTCTGGTGGATGCTCTTGATCTTTGCCTTATTCTTTTTCCAGATTGTAAGAGATTGTATAATATTTTAGATTGCAGCAGATTATTCACATATCATGCCACTAATTATATTGTTGTTGAATTGCTATCTACCATATAGTTCATGAGCCAAAGAAAATAACAGTGGCTGAACTTATGTATAGTAAAGTTTGCACTAGACCTCTCAATTTTTATCAAGTGAAAGATATATCTAAGGAAATTTTTTAATCTTATCTTAGCCCCCATTGTATGCACTAGAAAAGCCAATTGCCAAATAAGACATAGCAATAAAAATTACTTCATATATATGAAACCACGTGAGGATTTTAACCACACAATAATTCCAAATTTTGGTTTTTGATAATTGGTCAAGTAAGAAGACCAAAATATTAGAATTTTCATTTTAATCTACATGAATAAAGTATTAGTGCATGGGTGATACCTCTTGCACAACTTTTTGGAGTGTTTTGATATATTCAAACATGGTATTAATGAGTGGGCTTACCAAAACGGTACCTTTCTTTTGTTGAATTGAAGTACCTCCAAGCCTTTGGTGAGTTTGCACCTTGTAGAAGGAAGGAAATGTCACTAGCTGGTTTGCAATGTCATTGACTAATCTCTTTGTATAGATATTTGCAAAGGTATTCATACTTTTGCGGTTTCGAGTGATATACTCTTGGATTTTTTTTTTAAGCTACGCCTTCCTTGCTTCCTTAGGCTCTCTTAAACCAATTTCTTTCAAGGAGGTCAATCTTGTGCACTTTATACACCCACTTTTGGATTTTCATACTCATTCGAGGCTCTTTCTCTTTGTACTCTTCGTTGGGCCTTGCTTACAATTTGCACCATTTGCTAGGACGTGCTACGACTTGTACCTATTACTTGTACATGCTACGGGCTGTACCCATTGTTGGTACGTGCTACAGGCTGTTGCCATTACTGGGATATGCTTACAATCTGCATGCATTATTGGGAGGTGCTATGGCTTGTATCCCTAAATTTTTGCTTTTGACCAATTTCTTGGTCGTACTTCGAAACTTTTGCTCTTGGACAATTTATGAGCCATGTATTTAGAAAATTTGTTCAAGGCCAAGTCCTGGGCCAGGTACATGAAAAATTTGCTCTTTCCAAGTCTTAGGCCATGTCACTTGGAAAAATTTGTTTTGGCCAAGTCTTAGGCTAGGTAAATGAAAATTTTACTCTTCTAAAGTCCTAGACCATGCCATTTGGAAAATTTGTTCTAGACAAGTCCTGGGCCAGGTACATGGAAAGTTTGATCTTTCCAAGTCCTAAGCCATGTCACTTGGAAAAAAAAATCTTTTTTGGCCAAGTCCTAAGCCAAGTACATGAAAATTTTACTCTTCCTAAGTCCTGGGCCATGCCACTTGGAAAAAATCTGTTTTGGCCCAATCTTGAGCCAGGTACATGGAAAGTTTGCTCTTCCTAAGTCATGGGCCATGTCACTTAGAAAAAATCTGTTTTGGCCAAGTCTTGGGCCAAGTACATGGAAAGTTTGCTCTTCCTAAGTCCTGAGCCATGCCACTTGAAAAATTTATTCATGTCCTTCGTAGTCTTGAAA